>NC_059457.1:93020575-93063075 GCF_905237065.1 Salmo salar
TGTTGGTGAGGAATCAGACTGGTCTGGTGGTGATGAATCAGACTGGTCTGGTGGTGATGAATCAGACTGGTCTGGTGATAAAGAATCAGACTGGTCTTGTGATGATGAATCAGACTGGTCTGGTGGTGATGAATCAGACTGGTCTGGTGATGAGGAATCAGACTGGTCTGGTGATGAGGAATCAGACTGGTCTGGTGATGATGAATCAGACTGGTCTGGTGATGATGAATCAGACTGGTCTGGTGATGATGAATCAGACGGGTCTGGTGGTGATGAATCAGACTGGTCTGGTGGTGATGAATCAGACTGGTCTTTTGGTGATGAATCAGACTGGTCTGGTGATGATGAGTAAGACTGGTCTGGTGATGATGAATCAGACTGGTCTGGTGATGATAAATCAGACTGGTCTGGTGATGATGAATCAGACTGGTCTGGTGGTGATGAATCAGACTGGTCTGGTGGTGATGAATCAGACTGGTCTGGTGATGATGAATCAGACTGGTCTGGTGATGATGAATCAGACTGGTCAGGTGATGATGAATCAGACTGGTCTGGTGGTGATGAATCAGACTGGTCTGGTGATGATGAATCAGACTGGTCTGGTGATGATGAATCAGACTGGTCTGGTGGTGATGAATCAGACTGGTCTGGTGATGATGAATCAGACTGGTCTGGGGATGATGAATCAGACTGGTCAGGTGATGATGAATCAGACTGGTCTGGTGGTGATGAATCAGACTGGTCTGGTGGTGATGAATCAGACTGGTCTGGTGATGATGAATCAGACTGGTCTGGTGATGATGAATCAGACTGGTCTGGTGGTGATGAATCAGACTGGTCTGGTGGTGATGAATCAGACTGGTCTGGTGATGATGAATCAGACAGGTCTGGTGGTGATGAATCAGACTGGTCTGGTGATGATGAGTAAGACTGGTCTGGTGATGATGAATCAGACTGGTCTGGTGATGATGAATCAGACTGGTCTGGTGATGATGAATCAGACTGGTCTGGTGTTGATGAATCAGACTGGTCTGGTGATGATGAATCAGACTGGTCTGGTGATGATGAATCAGACTGGTCTGGTGGTGATGAATCAGACTGGTCAAGTGATGATGAATCAGACAGGTCTGGTGGTGATGAATCAGACTGGTCTGGTGATGATGAATCAGACTGATCTGGTGATGATGAATCAGACTGGTCTGGTGATGATGAATCAGACTGGTCTGGTGGTGATGAATCAGACTGGTCTGGTCGTGATGAATCAGACTGGTCTGGTGATGATGAATCAGACTGGTCTGGTGGTGATGAATCAGACTGGTCTGGTGATGATGAATCAGACTGGTCTGGTGATGATGAATCAGACTGGTCTGGTGATGATGAATCAGACTGGTCTGGTGATGAGGAATTAGACTGGTCTGGTGGTGATGAATCAGACTGGTCTGGTGATGATGAATCAGACTGGTCTGGTGATGATGAATCAGACTGGTCTGGTGTTGATGAATCAGACTGGTCTGGTGATGATGAATCAGACTGGTCTGGTGATGATGAATCAGACTGGTCTGGTGATGATGAATCAGACTGGTCTGGTGGTGATGAATCAGACTGGTCTGGTGATGATTAATCAGACTGGTCTGGTGTTGATGAATCAGACTGGTCTGGTGATGATGAATCAGACTGGTCTGGTGATGATGAATCAGACTGGTCTGGTGATGATGAATCAGACTGGTCTGGTGATGATGAATCAGACTGGTCTGGTGGTGATGAATCAGACTGGTCTGGTGATGATGAATCAGACTGGTCTGGTGATGATGAATCTGACTGGTCTGGTGATGATGAATCAGACTGGTCTGGTGGTGATGAATCAGACTGGTCTGGTGATGATGAATCAGACTGGTCTGGTGATGATGAATCAGACTGGTCAGGTGATGATGAATCAGACTGGTCTGGTGGTGATGAATCAGACTGGTCTGGTGATGATGAATCAGACTGGTCTGGTGTTGATGAATCAGACTGGTCTGGTGATGATGAATCAGACTGGTCTGGTGGTGATGAATCAGACTGGTCTGGTGATGATAAATCAGACTGGTCTGGTGATGATGAATCTGACTTCGTTGACTTCGTTCCATCCAATCGTGGCTCTGTATAATACCGTACGCTTTATTGAATTTGCGCATAGTGAATAGACCCCTGGTGACATGTCTTGTTGGTGTCAGTGTGTGTGTCAGTGCTGTAGGTTGACTACTGCAAACAAATTGGTATTTTTAAACACATTATTGTTTCTTATAAAAAAAAAAAAAAGTGATGAAGTCAGTCTCTCCTCAACTCTGAGCCAAGAGAGAGACTGGGCTAGGATAGTATTTCTATCAGCCCTCTGGTTAAAATGAAGAGGAAGACGTGCCGTTCTGTTCTGGGCCAGTTGCAGCTTTAACTGGGTTTATCATTGCAGCACTCGACAATAATCAAGATCAGATAACACTGGAGCCTGCAGGACTTGCTTTGTGGCGTCAAAAGAAAATGTATCTCTTTTATTACAGACAGACCTCAAACCGTCTTTACAATCATTTCTGTGGTGTGGTGATCATTATTATTATTATTATACAACTTTGTAGTTTTCCTTAATCATTCTTCCAACCATCTTCTTAATGAGGGGCATTTTCCGGGAAGTGTAATTGGTCCCATAAAAACTTTATGCATAGTTATGTCTTGGAATAATAATAATTCTCTCTCTCTCTCTCTCTCTCTCTCTCTCTCTCTCTCTCTCTCTCTCTCTCTCTCTCTCTCTCTCTCTCTCTCTCTCTCTCTCTCTCTCTCTCTCTCACAGACTCAGACACTCTCTCTCTCACTCTCTCAGACACTCTCTCTCTCACTCTCTCACACACACACACACACACACACACACATAGCTCTCAAAAGAGAGAGAGAGAGACGATACTAATGTGAGAGAGAGCGAGTAAACATGACTAATGGCATGGTATGGCTGTATAATATTATAATAACACAGCCTTGACAAAGACAATTTTCTCTTACATTTTCAGATGCTACGAGAGATTGAATTACCTCTTTTTCTATGAGGGGAAATTGCATAGTAACATGACAAATTACATTAACCCTGTCTCCCCTCCCCTGTAAACAGTATCCCTACACACCCTTTCCATCTGCGTCCCAAATGGCACACTATTTTGTTTATAGTGCACTAATTCTAACCACGACCCATTGGATTCTGGTCAAAAGTAGTGCACTTTTGTAGGGAACATGGTGCTATTTGGGACACGTCCCTTCAGTACATCAGGAGACTGTTCTATCGGACCCCCTGAGTGTTCAGGAGAATGGTAACACTGATAATTGACTTTACTTTCTCCTTGGGGAGAGAGATGGAAACAACTAAATGTCATGGAGAGAGACAGAGAAAGAGGGAGGGAGGGAGGAAGGGAGGGAGGGAGGGAGGGGGAGAAAGAGGGAGGGAGTGAGAGAGAGAGAGAGAGAGAGAGAGAGAGAGAGAGAGAGAGAGAGAGAGAGAGACAGAGAGAGAGAGAGGGAGAGGGAGAGAGAGAGAGAGAGAGAGAGACAGAGAGACAGAGAGACAGAGAGACAGCGGGAGGGACAGGGGGAGAGAGAGAGAGAGAGAGAGAGAGGGGGGGGAGGGACAGGGGGAGAGAGAGAGAGAGAGAGAGAGAGAGAGAGAGAGAGAGAGAAGGGAGAAAAAAAGCTTCTAACAAACCTAGAAATACCATCCAACACCCCCCCCACACACACACACACACCCCCCCCACACACACACACACACACACACACCCACACACACACACACACACACACACACACACACACACACACACACACACACACACACACACACACACACACAGACACACACAGCCCAATGCAGAGGCCTTTGAAGCCCCCATGGCTTATCACTGTCCAGAGGTCATTACAATACAGTACCCCTTGGATATGAATAAATAACACTGCACGGAATAAGTAGAAAAATAGCTCCTCGAGGACAATCCAGAGACACTATTTGCTGACTGCTACAAAAAGAGGAACGTAAGCAACCTCATTTTCTTTCCACGCAGAGTCTGATCTCACCTCTTCACACTGTCCTGCAGACGAGGAAAGTCACCCCCCCCCAGCCCACCAGCCCCCCAGCACTGAACACACCCAGGTCCCACAACTGCACAGCTCCTCCATCATTTTATGGGATAAATTCACAGAGCTGGAGAGAGAGACATGGTGGAGCTCAGAGAGCTGGTCCACACAATACAGACCCGAACAAACCCACAGAACAGACTAGAACAACAACACCCCCCCAACAAGATCTAGAGGGCAGAAGCTGGAGATGGACGGCTGTCTGAGAGAGCTGGCTGCTCTACGGACTGAGGTGAGAGAACCTAAAGAGGTACACATGGCACTGAAGGAGGAGGCGACAAAGCTGAGGTATGACAGAGAGCAGGACACTCCCCCAGACAAGCCAGCAGAACAGAACACCTCAGACCCGGACCACAAACCTCAACCCCCCCTTAATGGGACAGACAACACAGGACCCAACCAACCACACAGACCCCAGTCCCCTTAATGGGACAGACAACACAGGACCCACCAACCACACAGACCCCAGTCCCCCTTAATGGGACAGACAACACAGGACCCACCAACCACACAGACCCCAGTCCCCCTTAATGGGACAGACAACACAGGTACCAACCAACCACACAGACCCCAGTCCCCCTTAATGGGACAGACAACACAGGACCCACCCAACCACACAGACCCCAGTCCGCCTTAATGGGACAGACAACACAGGACCCACCAACCACACAGACCCCAGTCCCCCTTAATGGGACAGACAACACAGGACCCACCAACCACACAGACCCCCCTAATGGGACAGACAACACAGGACCCACCAACCACACAGACCCCAGTCCCCCTTAATGGGACCCCCCCCCCACATCTACTGACGACACACAAAAGCCAGAGATTGTGCTCCTCATTGACTCAAATGACAAATATATTCAAGTGGATCAACTTTTTTCTCCCAAACACAAAGTGTCTAAGCTCTGGTGCTCTAACCCTAGGCATGTCCTGGAGCTGTTGTCAGAGGACAGTCTAAGGTCCCACAGCCACATCATAATTCACAAATGGCCTGAGGGCCCCAGCAGGAAAAGGTGGCCACAGCATTTACATTACATTTTTAGTCATTTAGCAGACGCTCTTATCCAGAGCGACTTACAGTAGTGAATGCATACTTTTCATACATTTTTTTTATTTTTCGTACTGGTCCCCGTGGGAATCAAACCCACAACCCTGGCATTGCAAACACCATGCTCTACCAACTGAGCCAAACAGCACTGAAGGGAGTGTTGGAAAAAGCTTTTTCCACTTTCACCCTGCTACCACGAAAAAACATTCACCTTGCCACCATACAGCTGGTGAATCAAAGCATTTCCACGAGACTGATCCTCCAGTCCTAATGTTTACCTGATCCACCACTCCACCCTGGACTTGACCAGCCTCTACGACCAGGTCCACCACTACAAGGCAGCAATCCCAACGTCCTTCAGGCCAGGACCCTGAAGGACGTCACTCTCAACCGACGCCCCAGCACCTCACACAGGAGCAACAGAGCAATGGACAACCCACCCAGACCAGCAAGACCCCCTCCCAGACCAGAGAGACCCCCTCCCAGACCAGGGAGACCCCCTCCCAGACCAGCAAGACCCACTCCCAGACCTGCAAGACCCCCTCCCAGACCAGCAAGACCCCCAAGACCCCCTCCCAGACCAGCAAGACCCCCTCCCAGACCAGCGAGACCCCCTCCCAGACCTGCAAGACCCCAAGACCCCCCTCCCAGACCAGCAAGACCCCCTCCCAGACCAGCAAGACCCCTCCCAGACCAGGGAGACCCCCGCCCAGACCAGCAAGACCCTCTCCCAGACCTGCAAGACCCCCTCCCAGACCAGCAAGACCCCCTCCCAGACCAGCGAGACCCCCTCCCAGACCTGCAAGACCCCCAAGACCCCCTCCCAGACCAGCAAGACCCCCTCCCAGACCAGCAAGACCCCCTCCCAGACCAGGGAGACCCCCTCCCAGACCCCCCTCCCAGACCAGCGAGACCCCCTCCCAGACCTGCAAGACCCCCCTCCCAGACCAGCAAGACCCCTCCCAGACCAGGGAGACCCCCCTCCCAGACCTGCAAGACCCCCTCCCAGACCAGCAAGACCCCCCTCCCAGACCAGCAAGACCCCCTCCCAGACCTGCAAGACCCCCTCCCAGACCAGCAAGACCCCCCTCCCAGACCTGCAAGACCCCCTCCCAGACCAGCGAGACCCCCCTCCCAGACCTGCTAGACCCCCCTCCCAGACCAGCTAGACCCCCTCCCAGACCAGGGAGACCCCCTCCCAGACCAGCAAGACCCCCTCCCAGACCAGCGAGACCCCCCTCCCAGACCTGCTAGACCCCCCTCCCAGACCAGCTAGACCCCCTCCCAGACCAGGGAGACCCCCTCCCAGACCAGCCAGACCCCCTCCCAGACCAGCCAGACCCCCTCCCAGACCAGGGAGACCCCCTCCCAGACCAGCCAGACCCCCTCCCAGACCAGCGAGACCCCCTCCCAGACCAGGGAGACCCCCTCCCAGACCAGGGAGACCCCCCTCCCAGACCAGCAAGACCCCCTCCCAGACCAGGGGAGACCCCCTACCAGACCAGAGAGACCCCTCACCCCCTCCCAGACCAGAGAGACCCCCTCCCAGACCCCCTCCCAGACCAGCGAGACCCACTCCCAGACCAGGGAGACCCCCTCCCAGACCAGAGAGACCCCTCACCCCTCCCAGACCAGAGAGACCCCTCCCAGACCCCTCCCAGACCAGCGAGACCCACTCCCAGACCTGCGAGACCCACTCCCGAAGGATCGGCACCAAGAGAACCCATTCCAAGAGGACATACAGTACACCCAGACTACAGCATCACCAGTCACACACCAACAAGGTAAGTCCACCCAAAGCAAACCCTGGCCGCACCCTATAGAGACCCCCATATCATACCTATGCCCCTTCTGTCCACCCCATGCCCCTCGCCCCTGCAGCAAGGACCTCAACATGACAGCAGGACATATACCCAGGGTGTAAGCAGAGCAACAGGCCCAACCCCACTATTACACCTGGCCAAGCCCCATCCTGCAACAGGACCAACCCCACTATCACACCTGGCCAAGCCCCATCCTGCAACCTAAGAGTTATGTATCAGATACTCAACATGCTCTGCTCACACCTACTGTGATGGTCCGAGGCCTAAACCACATGAAAACAACACTAGACACTATGGAACACAAAGCTTTTAATATCTTCATCCTGGAATATATAAGGCCTGAGGTCATCTGCCTTTGGCCTAAAGAGCAGAAACCAAGACTTCATCAAAGAAATTGTAAATACAGATATTGTCATCCTACAAGAAACATGGTATAAAGGAGACGGACCCACTGGTTGGCTGGTTGCCCTCTAGGTTACAGAGAGCTGGTAGTCCCATCCACCAAACTACCAGGTGTGTGGTATAGAGGAGATAGACCCACTGGTTGCCCTCTAGGTTACAGAGAGCTGGTAGTCCCATCCACCAAACTACCAGGTGTGTGGTATAGAGGAGATAGACCCACTGGTTTCCCTCTAGGTTACAGAGAGCTGGTAGTCCCATCCACCAAACTACCAGGTGTGTGGTATAGAGGAGATGGACCCACTGGTTGTCCTCTAGGTTACAGAGAGCTGGTAGTCCCATCCACCAAACTACCAGGTGTGTGGTATAGAGGAGATGGACCCACTGGTTGCCCTCTGGGTTACAGAGAGCTGGTAGTCCCATCCACCAAACTACCAGGTGTGTGGTATAGAGGAGATGGACCCACTGGTTGTCCTCTAGGTTACAGAGAGCTGGTAGTCCCATCCACCAAACTACCAGGTGGGTGGTATAGAGGAGATGGACCCACTGGTTGTCCTCTAGGTTACAGAGAGCTGGTAGTCCCATCCACCAAACTACCAGGTGGGTGGTATAGAGGAGGTGGACCCACTGGTTGTCCTCTAGGTTACAGAGAGCTGGTAGTCCCATCCACCAAACTACCAGGTGTGTGGTATAGAGGAGATGGACCCACTGGTTGCCCTCTGGGTTACAGAGAGCTGGTAGTCCCATCCACCAAACTACCAGGTGTGTGGTATAGAGGAGATGGACCCACTGGTTGCCCTCTAGGTTACAGAGAGCTGGTAGTCCCATCCACCAAACTACCAGGTGGGTGGTATAGAGGAGGTGGACCCACTGGTTGCCCTCTAGGTTACAGAGAGCTGGTAGTCCCATCCACCAAACTACCAGGTGTGAAACAGGGAAGAGACTCAGGGGGGTATGATAATTTGGTATAGAACAGATCTAACCCACTCTATTAAATTAGTCAAAACAGGAACATTTTACATCTGGCTAGAAATGAATAAGGAAATGATCTCAACAGAGAAAAATGTCTTCATGTGTGCTACCTACACCCCCCCCCCCCCCCCCCAAATAGAATCCCCATACTTTAACGATGACAGCTTCTCCATCCTAGAGGAGAGATCAACCATTTCCAGGCCCAGGAACATGTACTAGTCTGTGGAGACCTACAGTACCTGTCAAAAGTTTGGACACACCTACTCATTTAAGGGTTTTTCTTTATTTTTTTTTTACTATTTTCTAAATTGTAGAGCGTGCAGAGCTGTCATCGAGGCAAAGGGTGGCTACTTTGAGTAACCTCAAATATAAAATATATTTTGATTTGTTTAACACTTTTCTTTGTATACACTTTTTTTTGGTTTGCAAATTGGAGGGGGTCAACCAGGTGACTGGTGGTGTTGATGACGTATGCAGATCGGAGGGGGTCAACCAGGTGACTGGTGGTGCTGATGACGTATGCAGATTGGAGGGGGTCAACCAGGTGACTGGTGGTGCTGATGACGTATGCAGATTGGAGGAGGTCAACCAGGTGACTGGTGGTGCTGATGATGTATGCAGATTGGAGGGGGTCAACCAGGTGACTGGTGGTGCTGATGACGTATGCAGATTGGAGGGGGTCAACCAGGTGACTGGTGGTGCTGATGACGTATGCAGATTGGAGGGGGTCAACCAGGTGACAGGTGGTGCTGATGACGTATGCAGATTGGAGGGGGTCAACCAGGTGACTGGTGGTTTTGATGATGTATGCAGTTGGAGGGGGTCAACCAGGTGACTGGTGGTGTTGATGACGTATGCAGATTGGAGGGGGTCAACCAGGTGACTGGTGGTGTTGATGATGTATGCAGATTGGAGGGGGTCAACCAGGTGACTGGTGGTGCTGATGACGTATGCAGATTGGAGGGGGTCAACCAGGTGACTGGTGGTGCTGATGATGTATGCAGATTGGAGGGGGTCAACCAGGTGACTGGTGGTGCTGATGATGTATGCAGATTGGAAGGGGTCAACCAAGTCTTTGGTGGTGCTGATGATGTATGCAGATTGGAGGGGGTCAACCAGGTGACTGGTGGTGCTGATGACGTATGCAGATTGGAGGGGGTCAACCAGGTGACTGGTGGTGCTGATGATGTATGCAGATTGGAGGGGGTCAACCAGGTGACTGGTGGTGTTGATGACGTATGCAGATTGGAGGGGGTCAACCAGGTGACTGGTGGTGTTGATGACGTATGCAGATCGGAGGGGGTCAACCAGGTGACTGGTGGTGTTGATGACGTATGCAGATCGGAGGGGGTCAACCAGGTGACTGGTGGTGTTGATGACGTATGCAGATCGGAGGGGTGACTGGTGGTGCTGACCTCGATGATCTTTTCAAGAGATTTAATCAAGAGAGCGGCCAGAGAGACGTGTCTGTAGTCATTTGATGCTGATGGATGAGAGTTTTTACTTGGGACAGGTACAACGATTTACATATTTTTTTCCAGAGAGATGGAATTTCCAATGTATCCAGAGACCGCTGAAAGAGAGATCAAAAGATAGCGCTCAGCTGAATGGAACAGTGTGGAACAGTGTTTCAAGACACGACCACTTATGTTATCTTTTCGTGCTCCGGTGCTCTTGAAAACTCATACGACTTCCTCATCGATGACAAACACGCTCTCAGTTGCCATGACATCCTCCTCCAGACAGGCCGGTGGGAGCAGGGCCGCCCCTTGCTTCAAAGCAGGTGAAGAACTCGTTCACTTCATTGGCTGTAGAGAGGTACACCCTCTCGTCCGTGCAGGGATCGATTTTTAAAAAATGTATTTCACCTTTATTTAACCAGGTAGGCAAGTTGAGAACAAGTTCTCATTTACAACTGCGACCTGGCCAAGATAAAGCAAAGCAGTGTGACACAAACAACACAGAGTTACACATGGAGTAAACAAACGTACAGTCAATAATACAGTAGAAAAAGTCTATATACAGTGTGTGCAAATGAGGTAAGATAAGGGAGGTAAGGCAATAAATAGGCCATAGTGGCAAAATAATTACAATTTATCAATTAAACACTGGAGTGATAGATGTGCAGAAGATGAATGTGCAAGTAGAGATACTGGGGTGCTAAGGAGCAAAAAAATAAATAACAGTATGGGGATGCGGTAGTTGGACGGGCTGTTTACAGATGGGCTATGTACAGGTGCAGTGATCTGTGAGCTGCTCTGACAGCTGGTGCTTAAAGCTAGTGAGGGGAGATATGAGTCTCCAGCTTCAGTGATTTATCCTTGTACTGGAGAGTCTCCCTGTAACAGTATCTGTTACACCTCTGTTACACCTTTATCCTTGTACACCTCCTCTCTCTTTGTTCCTCTCTCTCTGTTCCTCCTCTTTCTTTAGAGAGGATTCATCGAGTCAAACACTTTGTTTCTTCTTGTGCCACTTTAACATCTTGGTTTGTTGAGAGGAATTATGTTTTGTAGGGGATAATCCTTGGTCACGCATAGTTTGTTGTTAGGAAATATCTGGGTTTTTTTATGGCCAGATATTACGTCTGTCATCTCGTTCAGATCACCTGATGATTCTTCAAATACACTCCAGGTGGTACAATCAAAGCATCCTTGCAACTGATTAATACTGTCATTGTCCCACACCAGGATCTGTTGTCCCACCACCTTCTCCATCTGTATCAATACTGTCATTGTCCAACACCAGGATCTGTTGTCCCACCACCTTCTCCATCTGTATCAATACTGTCATTGTCCCACACCAGGATCTGTATCAATACTGTCATTGTCCTCCCACCTTCTCCCTCTGGATCAATACTGTCATTGTCCAACACCAGGATCTGTTGTCCCACCACCTTCGCCATCTGTCTAGAAGACCAGTGTTATGTTCTGATCCACCCAGTGGAGGTCTGGCCAATGATCAGTTAAAAAAATAAAAATAAATAAACACTCAGTGAAAAAAGGTTTTTTAGACATAACATTATCTCTGGCACCCTATTCCCTATGGGCCCTGGTCAAATGGCACCCTATTCCCTATGGGCCCTGGTCAAATGGCACCCTATTCCCTATGGGCCCTGGTCAAATGGCACCCTATTCCCTATGGACCCTGGTCAAATGGCACCCTATTCCCTATGGGCCCTGGTCAAATGGCACCCTATTCCCTATGGGCCCTGGTCAAATGGCACCCTATTCCCTATGGACCCTGGTCAAATGGCACCCTATTCCCTATGGACCCTGGTCAAATGGCACCTATTCCCTATGGGCCCTGGTCAAATGGCACCCTATTCCCTATGGGCCCTGGTCAAATGGCACCCTATTCCCTATGGGCCCTGGTCAAATGGCACCCTATTCCCTATGGGCCCTGGTCAAATGGCACCCTATTCCCTATGGACCCTGGTCAAATGGCACCCTATTCCCTATGGGCCCTGGTCAAATGGCACCCTTATTCCCTATGGGGTCTGGTCAAATGGCACCCTATTCCCTATGGGCCCTGGTCAAATGACACCCTATTCCCTATGGGCCCTAGTCAAATGAAGTGCACTATGTAGGGAATAAGGGTGCCATTTGGGAAGCAGCCTCAGTGTATCTCTAACTGTAGTGAATGTATTGAGTCGTGACCTTGCATGGCATCAGAACCCCATAAATATTACAGTTAGCTTATCTCTGATCCTGTTGGCCTACGCTGTACTGGGAGAGGTCACACCCACATCACATTCTGAACCTTTCACTGAACACCTGACACACACACACACACACACACACACACACACACACACACACACACACAGACACACACACACACACACAGACACACACACACAGACACACACACACACACACACTCACACTCACACACACTCAGACACACACACAGACACACACACACACACACACACACACACACAAACACACAGACACAGACACACACACACACACACACACACACACACACACACACACACACACACACACACATACACACACAGCCACAGCCACATCCCAGTCTGAATAGGAAATGCATCAGTGACATTGTCCCCACAGTGAAGGTTCGCTGCTTCCCCAATCATAAAGCCCTGGATTAACACAGAGGTTGAAACTAACCTAAAGGACACGGCTACCGCAGACAAACCCCGGCGTTACGGCTGAGGTCACGAATAAGTACAACGTGTCCTGCTACGACCTCCGCAGAGCCAGAGACAATATAGGAACAAGGTATAATCCTATTGCACAGGCTCTGACGCCCGCCGCGTGTGGCAGGGGGCTACAGTCCGTTACGGATTACAGAGGAAGAACCAACCGTGATCTGCCCAACGATGCCTCTCTGCCAGACAAACTCAATGCATTTTTTTTTTTTTGCACGCTTCAACAACAAAAAAACAACATTGAGCCATGCATGAGGGCCCCCGTCGATCCAGAGGACTGGGTGATCTCATTCTCCGAGGCACGAAGTGAGTAAGGATGTTATTCAGGTCAACACTTGTAAGGCCGTGTGGCCGAGCGGTAATCCAGGGGCGTGTTCTCAGAGAATCTGCATAACAGCTGGCAGGCATATTCAACCTCGCCTTGTCCCGGTCTGTAATCCTCACTTCTCAAGCTGACCACCGTCATTTCTGTTCCCATGGAACTCTAAGGCTATCTGCCACAATGACTACCACCCTGTAGCACTCACATCTGTAATGATGAAGTGCTTTAAAGGCTCGTTATTGCAACACATCAACTCCATCATCCCAGACACCCTTGACCCATTACAATTTGCCAAAACCGCCCCAACAGATCCATAGATGACGCAATCTCATTTGCACTTCACACTACCCTCACCTACCTAGATAAGAGGAATACCTGTGAGCATGTTGTTCATTGACTACAGCTCAGCGTTCAACACCATAGTGGCCTCCAAGCTCATCATTAAGCTAATGACCCAGGGACTGAATACCTCCCTCTGCAACTGGATCCTAGACTTCCTGACGGGACGCCCCCAGGTGGTGAGAGTAGGCAACAACACCTTCGCCACTCTGACCCTCAATACAGGGGCCCCACAAGGGTGTGTGCTTAGTCCACTCCACTGTACACCCACGACTGCATGGCCACAACACAACTCCAACACCATCATTAATAGGTAGCCTGGTGGTTAGAGTGTTGGGCTAGTAACCGAAAGGTTGCTGAATCAAACCCCCGAGCTGACAAGGTAAACATCTGTCTTTCTGCCCCTGAACAAGGCAGGTGCAGAAACCGACTTGCCTAGTTAAATAAATTACATTTACAAAGAAATATATACATATGTTTGCTGACAACACAACGGTGGTAGGCCTGATCACAAGCAACGATGAGACAGCTTACAGGGAGGAGGTCAGAGACCAGGCAGTGGTGCAAGGACAACAACCTCTTCCTCAACGATGAGACAGCCTATAGGAAGGAGGTCAGAGACCAGGCAGTGTGGTGCCAGGACAACAGCGTCTCTCTCTCTCTCAATGTCAGTAAGATAAAGGAGCTGATCGTGGACTACAGGAAATGGAGGGGCGAGCACGCCCCCATCCACATCGACGGGGCTGCAGTGGAGCGGGTCGTGAGCTTCAAGTTCCTTAGTGTCCAGGTCACTAAGGATATGAAATGGTCCAAACAGACACACAGTCATGAAGAAAGCGAGATAGCGCCTCTTCCCCTTAGGACTCAGAAGGGAGACTGCTGTGAAATCGGTGTAGACAGCCAGAGTGAATTTACCAAAGCACCAGAATGTTCATTGAGTACGCACAACGACTATACCATTTAGCTAAGCTAAGAATGAATAATCAAGTCAATAAAAGTTAGGTTGTTAGATAGCCTATAGTTAATATACTGGCAAGTTTGATGTATAACTACTAACGTTAGGTAGCTAGCTAGAAAATTGTTAGCCAACATAATGTGTAAGGTAACTTATTTGAAAAGTCATTACTTTATTACATTGAGTAGCAAGCTACCCCTTGGTCGTTAGGGCAAATCTGGTCTGTGATAGCCATGCTAGGTGTGAACCCCCCCCACCTCCTTATAGACTTCTTTAGTAAAGGTTGAATAGTCTATTGCTCAGCTATTAGCCCCCCCAACTAGCAACAAATTGTTGTTATCCCCATCTGGTTCCTTTCCCTCTTCCTCGAGTCATCATTCTGCACATGAGTTGCTCGCTTGTAGGCATGCTGGCATGATATGGTAGCATCTTCGGTTGTGCGTCAAGAATTCTGCATACAGTAGCACGTTTGTATGAAGCTGTGGTTATTCACAGGCAAATTGTTATATGCTATGGAGGTATATTTGTGTCCTTTTGTCGAGAGCAAAACTCTTTTTTTTATATTCAATCAAAAATAATTGATCTGAAATACAACAAAGGAAGTCATAGCGGACACCTACGGAGAAGGACTGTGTGACGACGGCATCTCAGGTAAACAGCACTGGGAGTTATTCCGTCCAACACCTACGGAGAAGGACTGTGTGACGACGGCATCTCAGGTAAACAGCACTGGCAGTTCTTCCGTCCAACACCTACATAGCTAGTGGTCAGCTCCTACGATTCAGTGTGGGTTCATAACATTCTAATATATTACATAGATTTACATACCGTAGAATGATAAATCATGCAATTATTATTCTCCAGCTAACCATAAGCATTTAGCTACGAACGCCTGGTCTCGCCATTTTCAGTTGAATTCATCCAACTTTCTTACATGGCAACTCGTAATCAGGCCATGTCCTATTAGTTTCATAGTCGATATATAATCGTATTTCATGACAGTGTAACGGTTAACTTTTTTACCGGAGGATGAAAGAACACAATATGTATCAGGGGAATGCTATTCTGATATGTCAGATGAAGAGTTAGACCAGAAAGTCAGGTCCATTAAGGCAAGGATGCCCCATGCGGGATTTAGAATGGTCAAAGTGTAACAGTGTAGCTTCCGTCCCTCTCGTCGCCCCTACCTGGGCTCGAACCAGGGACCATCTGCACACATCAACAACTGACACCCCACGAAGCATCGTTACCCATCGCTCCACAAAAACCGCCGAACTTTGCAGAGCAAGGGGAACAACTACTTCAAGGTCTCAGAGCGAGTGACGTCACCGATTGAAACGCTATTAGCGCTCACCACCGCTAACTAGCTAGCCATTTCACATCGGTTACAAAAGGAAGTCTCAGAGCAATGGGCCATCGTGTACATTAGAGAAGAGTTAGGGGAGTCTTTGCAGCGTGTAGATGCTGCAGGTATCACTGCATATTTCCCATCACCTAATGAACAACCACAAAACCAGTCTGGTGTTAAGCTTTCTGTGCTCTATTGACGTATCCTGAATCTGTTGCTTTAGACTGAACGGTCATATCTCAGTTGTTGTTTTCATATCTACAAAAAATAAGCTATGTTGTTTACTTTCAGAGAGTGAGCTGATCAAGGGGTCGAAAATGTAGATATTGCCAGATGTTCAATGTCCGAGGAACAGGCCGTGGGAAGCTTTATTGCTGCTAAAAGTGTCCATAACCAGAGGTAATTAAACTGTTCTGTGTTCTTTTCTCCATCTCTGCATGTCTTGTTGTTCATGGAACCTGTCTCACATGCATTAATTTAAAAAAAACTTAAGATGTCACTTGCTAATTTTCATATTTACACCACATTAACAAAGCCATTTTCACTGGATTATCTGTTGCTGCCAAGTCATGATTTCCCTGGGGTTAGCCTTGCAATAACCAAGTGGTGAGACACATAGCCCTCTATATTTAAATGTTTCAGGTACACTCCGATTGGTGTCTGCGTCACCTACAGTATCTTCTATTGACATTATCTTCTATTGTTTGTCCTCATGTGTCTGTTTTTCAGCATAAAGTACTCTGTAGTAAACTTAGTGTGGACACCAGGTGAGACCACACACACACAATAACAGTCTCTCTCCTTCACTTCATCCCTCTCTCCCTTCTCCCTAAATCCTCTAGGTTATATCAGCTGTGTTGGTGAACCCCTCCCCATCTGAACTGGCTAACACAGAGGGCACAGCATGATCATACTGTAGGTGAGAGGTCACTTGGCCGGGTCAACAGGAAGTATTATTAAAGAGATGCTTTACATTGAAATACAGATACAGATGCAGTTAGTCCCAGAGTTAATGATCCCAGGTCAGTTTATATTATACAGGAAGTATTATTAAAGAGATGTTTTACATTGAAATACAGATAGAGATGAAGTTAGTCCCAGAGTTAATGATCCCAGGTCAGTTTTGCATTTCACCTCCTCATGATTATGATGACTGACAGTGTTAGAATTAAAAAAAAACAAGGCTTAATCATGCTCTCTCTCTCTCTATCCATCTGTCTCTCGTCTGCGGGGATGTTTTGATGTGAGAGAGGAAGCCAGTCCCTTCATCGCCACCTCACCCGATTTTAAGATAACCTTCGGGCCAACTGGGAGCCCAAGGCTGGTTAGGAGACACCGCTAGAGACACTGTAATTGTGATGAACTGAGAGAATATTAGGGTAGCACTGTAATTCATTAATCATATGCTCTATGCCTCTGTTCTTACCTCTTTCCCTTTCTGTCTTCTACACCTCGTCTTTCTTCCTTGTTTTATAATACATAAGCGCATTGAAGTACAGATTGAACTTGTATTTACAATGTAATATTACAATTATCATAATTATAATGCATGTATTATGTATTTATAACACCTGGATAATGAACTTATTTCAATAGTTTCACATTCTCCACTGGTTGAAATTAAGTATCTCATTGAAATACTATCCTGTGTCCTCGGGATTAATGCAGATGAAGGGAGTTAGATATGCATAGATTTTTTTCTGTATATATGAATTACAAATCAGCCTTTCCTTAAATCATGTTTCTGTAACTATGCAATAGACTAGAGTGTAATCAGTGATGTCTCAGGAGCAGGATTGGTAAACACTGTTGACGTGTGTAATTGTAATACATTCATGCAGACAGCATCATCATTCAAATAATGGAGTTTGATACACCTTCTTTACATCCACTGTTTCACAAGACGACAGCCTGGTTTGCTGGTTTTCTCAGGAGAACCTAAAACATTAAACAACACGAATTACCAATTCATTCTCATGTCATAACACCAGCTAGCTAGCTGGCTAATGTTAGCTAGTCAGATAACTTGCTAAATAGCGATTTTATGACAAAGAAATATGCACAAACGTTTGTCTCTACATTAACTAACATATTCCTCTCAATTGTACATTTTTTGATTGACTCGTTATGACGTTATAACTACTTACATTTGGTTCCACCGTAATGTTTTGTCAGCCATCTTCACCCAGGGACGGGTGGCTTGCATCAAATTCGTCATTGGAACCACTCGATATGATTGGTCATATAAAAGCCTTGGGCCCCAAATGCATAATGAGGTGCTCTAACTCCCCCCTTGTGGTGGTCTGGAGTAATGAAGCCATACCGCTGGGTACCTCTAAGTCCCGCGGTGTAAGCTTGCAACTATTAAAGGAGGAACCACTGTAGATGGACAAGCGATGTCAGAGCGGAACGGACTAAGATACCGTAGAAAAGTATAAAATACTGTCACGGTTGTCGTAGGAATGAGACCAAAGCTCAGCGTGGGTATCGTTCCACATATTGACATTTTAATATGAAACTATGCATAGACATACAAATAAACTACTAAACAAAAAAAAAAAAAAACGTGACGAAGAGGTGCAACAAACTCAAAATACAATCTCCCACAAACCCAGGTGGGAAAAACTACTTATTAAGTATGATCTCCAATTAGAGACAACGATGACCAGCTGCCTCTAATTGGAGATCATCCAACAACAACAAAAATACATAGAAATACAGAACATAGAACATAACAACATAGAAAATCTAAACTAGACACAACCCCGTCACGCCCTGACCTACTCTAACCATAGAAAATAAAAGCTTCTATGGTCAGGACGTGACAAATACAGTATATACATATGAGATGAGTAATGCAAGATATGTAAACATTAAGTGACTAAGATACCGTAGAATAGTATAGAAGACAGTATATGAGATGAGTAATGGCAGATATGTAAACATGATTAAATTGACTAATGTTCCATTTCTTAAATTGGCCAATGATTTCTAGTCTATGCCTATAGGCAGCAGCCTCTAATGTGCTAGTGATGGCTGTTTAACAGTCTGATGGCCTTGAGATAGAAGCTGTTTTTCAGTCTCTCGGTCCCAGCTTCGATGAACCTGTATTGACCTCGCCCTCTGGATGATAGCGGGGTAAACAGGCAGTGGCTCGGGTGGTTGTTGTCCTTGATGATCTTTTTGGCCTTCCGTTGACATCAGGTGCTGTAGGTGTCTTGGAGGATGGGTAGTTTGACCCCGGTGATGTGTAATGTGAGACCGCACTTCCCCCTGGAGATCCTTGCGGTTGCGGGCGGTGCAGTTGCCGTAGCGGAAGTTGATTCAGCCTGACAGGATGCTTTCAATTGTCCACCTGTAAAGGTTTGTGAGTGTTTTAGGTGACAAACCACATTTCTTTACCCTCCTGAGGTTGAAGAGGCTCTGTTGCACCTTCTTCACCACACTGTCTGTGTGGGTGGACCATTTCAGTTAATCGGTGATGTGTACGCCGAGGAACTTGAAGCTTTCCACCTTCTCCACTGCGGTACCATCAATGTAGATAGGAGGGTGCACCCTCTGCTGTTTCCTGAAGTCCACGATCATGTCCTTTGATTTGTTGACGTTGAGTGAGAAGTTGTTTTCCAGGCACACACTCCCAGAGCCCTCACCTCCTCCCTGTACGCTGTCTCGTCATCATTGGTAATCAAGCCTACCACTGTCGTGTCGTTTGCAAACTTGGTGATTGAGTTTACATGGATGAACAGGGAGTACAGGAGGGGGCTGAGCATGCACCCTTGTGGGGCGCCAGTGTTGAGGATCAGCGAAGAGGAGATGTTGTTTCCTACCTTCACCACCTGGGGCGGCCCGTCAGGAAGTCCAGGACCCAGTTGCACAGGGCGGGGTTCAGACCCAAGGCCTCAAGCTTAATGATGAGCTTGGAGGGTACTATGGTGTTGAATGCTGAGCTATAGTCAATAAACAGCATTCTTACATAGGTATTCCTCCTGTCCAGATGGGATAGGGAAGTGTGCAGAGTGATGGCGATTGCATCGTCTGTGGAGCTATTGGGGCGGTAAGCAAATTGCAGTGGGTCTAGGGTGACAGGTAAGCTAGCCTCTCAAAGCACTTCATGATGACAGAGGTGAGTATTACGGGGCGATAGTCATTAAGTTCAGTTACCTTTGCCTTCTTGAGTACAAGAACAATGGTGGCCATCTTGAAGCAGACTGGGATAGGGAGAGGTTGAATATGCCCGTAAACACACCAGCTGGTTTGCACATACTCTGAGGATGCGGCTAGGGATGCCGTCTGGGCCGACAGCCTTGCGAGGGTTAACACGTTTAAATGTTTTACTCACGTTGGCCACGGAGAAGGAGAGAGAGGGGGGCGCGGTCCTTGTTAGCGGGCTGCGACGGTGTCAATGTATTATCCTCAAAGCATGCGAAGAATGTGTTAAGCCTGTCCGGAAGCAAGACGTCGGTGTCTGTGACGTGGCTGGTTTTCTTTTTGTAGTCCGTGATTGCCTGTAAACCCTGCCACATACGTCTCGTGTCTGAGCAGTTGAATTGTGACACTTTATCTCTATACTGACGTTTAGCTTGTTTGATTGCCTTGCAGAGTGAATAACTACACTGTTTATATTCTGCCATATTCCCAGTCCCCATGCCATGGTTAAATGTGGTGGTTCACACTTTCAGTTTCGTGCGAATGCTACCATCTATCCACGGTTTCTGGTTAGGGTAGGTTTAAATAGTCACAGTGGATACATCTCCTATACACTTCCTTATAAACTTAGTCACCATATCCGTGTATGCGTCTAGATGATTTTCGAAAGCTACCAGGAACATATCCCAGTCCACATGATCGAAACAATCCTGAAGCGTGGATTCCGATTGGTCAGACCAGTGTTGAACGGGTCTTTAGCACGGGTACTTCCTGTTTGAGTTTCTGCCTATAGGAAGGGAGGAGCAAGATGGAGTTGTGGTCAGATTTGCCTTAAGAAGGGCAGGGGAGGGCCTTGTAAGCATTCCAGAAGTTTGAAAAGCAATGGTCGAGAGTGTTAGCAGCGTGAGTAGTACAGTCAATATGTTGATAGAACTTCGGCAGCCTAGTCCTCAGATTTACTTTGTTAAAAATCCCCAGCTACAATAAACGCAGCCTCAGGATATGTGGTTTCCAGTTTGCATAAAGTCCAGTGAAGTTCTTTGAGTGCCGTCGTGGTATCGGCTTGGGGGCGATGACAGAGGAGAATTCTCTTGGGAGATAATATGGTCGGCATTTGATTGTGAGGTATTCTAGGTCGGGTGAACAAAATGACTTGAGTTCTTGTCTGTTCCTAGAATAACACCATGAGTCATTAATCATGAAACACACCCCTCCACCCTTCTGCTTCCCGGAGAGATATTTATTCCTGTCTGCGCGACGTACTGAGTATCCTGCTGGGCTTTACCGGTAGAGTATCCCGAGAGAGCCATGTTTCCGTAAAAATAAAGGATGTTACAGGCCCCGATGTCTCTCTGGAAAATAAATCCTTGCTCTGAGCTCACCAACTTTGTTATCCAAAGACTGAACATTAGCGAGTAATATACTCGGAAGCAGTGGGTGGCGTGCGCGCCTCCGAAGTCGAACCAGCAGGCCGTCTCGAATGCCTTTCCCCCGCCGGCGATATTCTGGAATAAGTTCAATTCCTCTGGGGAGAGTGAACAAAGGATCTGCTTTGAAGTCGTATTCCTGGTCGGAATGCTGGTAGTTCTGGTGAGTTACCACAGCACTAATATCCAACAGTTCTTCTCGGCTGTATGTAATGACACAAAACATTTCCTGAGCGAATAACGTTAAAATAAAAATAGCAGATAAAAAAACAAGAGCTAGTCGCGATGCTGCCGTCTCCGTCGACGCCATCTTCATGCACACTTAGAGGACTCTACACACACACTCACACTGACTCTACACACTCACACACACACACACACACACTGAGAGGACTCTACACACTCACACACACACTCACACTGACTCTACAACACACACACACACACACACTCAAACAAAAATACACAGACACACAAACAAACACACACACACACACTCAAATACAAAAACAAAAATACACAGACACACAAACACACACACACACACACACGAGGCACACACATTCACACATTCGCACTGACACTCCAACACACACACACACACACACACACACACACACACACACACTCAAATACACAAACAAAAATACACAGACACACAAACACACACACTCACATACACATTCACACAGACTCTACACACTCGCACATCCACTCAAATAAAATCTAATTCACGCTCTCTGTTTATCACATATGCCTAGTCCCCAATACATATCTATTGAGCCTGTATATAGATGACTTACTTTCTCATGTTCTTCTCATTTCTACGTATTTGAGTTTTTCAATTGCTTTACTTTAATTAATAGTACTACTTACTGTATATCGATATTGATTACTGCGTTGTTGGGAAAACACCTTGCAAGAAAAGGCATTTCACTGTAATCGTGAAACATCACAAGAAAACTTGAAACTTGAGTCTAGCACCCTAACACATGACGTCTGGAGGTATAGGCAGCGTGCTGACTCAGCACAGGTATCAATAGGAACCCTATTCCCTATATAGTCACTGGTCAAGGTGTAGGCAGCGTTCTGACTCAGCACAGGTATCAATAGGAACCCTATTCCCTATATAGTCACTGGTCAAGGTGTAGGCAGCGTGCTGACTCAGCACAGGTATCAATAGGAACCCTATTCCCTATATAGTCACTGGTCAAGGTGTAGGCAGCGTGCTGACTCAGCACAGGTATCAATAGGAACCCTATTCCCTATATAGTCACTGGTCAAGGTGTAGGCAGCGTGCTGACTCAGGACAGGTATCAATAGGAACCCTATTCCCTATATAGTCACTGGTCAAGGTGTAGGCAGCGTGCTGACTCAGCACAGGTATCAATAGGAACCCTATTCCCTATATAGTCACTGGTCAAGGTGTAGGCAGCATGCTGACTCAGCACAAGTATCAATAGGAACCCTATTCCCTATATAGTCACTGGTCAAGGTGCAGGCAGCGTGCTGACACGGGACAGGTATCAATAGGAACCCTATTCCCTATATAGTCACTGGTCAAGGTGTAGGCAGCGTGCTGACTCAGGACAGGTATCAATAGGAACCCTATTCCCTATATAGTCACTGGTCAAGGTGTAGGCAGCGTGCTGACTCAGGACAGGTATCAATAGGAACCCTATTCCCTATATAGTCACTGGTCAAGGTGTAGGCAGCGTGCTGACTCAGGACAGGTATCAATAGGAACCCTATTCCCTATATAGTCACTGGTCAAGGTGTAGGCAGCGTTCTGACTCAGCACAGGTATCAATAGGAACCCTATTCCCTATATAGTCACTGGTCAAGGTGTAGGCAGCGTGCTGACTCAGGACAGGTATCAATAGGAACCCTATTCTCTATATAGTCACTGGTCAAGGTGTAGGCAGCGTGCTGACTCAGGACAGGTATCAATAGGAACCCCTATTCCCTATATAGTCACTGGTCAAGGTGTAGGCAGCGTGCTGACTCAGGACAGGTATCAATAGGAACCCTATTCCCTATATAGTCACTGGTCCAAGGTGTAGGCAGTTCTGACTCAGCACAGGTATCAGACCCCTATTCCCTTTCTCTGTCGGTGTAGGCAGCGTGCTGACTCAGGACAGGTATCAATAGGAACCCTATTCTCTATATAGTCACTGGTCAAGGTGTAGGCAGCGTGCTGACTCAGGACAGGTATCAATAGGAACCCTATTCCCTATATAGTCACTGGTCAAGGTGTAGGCAGCGTGCTGACTCAGGACAGGTATCAATAGGAACCCTATTCCCTATATAGTCACTGGTCAAAGTGTAGGCAGCGTGCTGACTCAGGACAGGTATCAATAGGAACCCTATTCCCTATATAGTCACTGGTCAAGGTGTAGGCAGCGTGCTGACTCAGGACAGGTATCAATAGGAACCCTATTCTCTATATAGTCACTGGTCAAGGTGTAGGCAGCGTGCTGACTCAGCACAGGTATCAATAGGAACCCTATTCCCTATATAGTCACTGGTCAAGGTGTAGGCAGCGTGCTGACTCAGCACAGGTATCAATAGGAACCCTATTCCCTATATAGTCACTGGTCAAGGTGTAGGCAGCGTGCTGACTCAGCACAGGTATCAATAGGAACCCTATTCCCTATATAGTCACTGGTCAAGGTGTAGGCAGCGTGCTGACTCAGCACAGGTATCAATAGGAACCCTATTCCCTATATAGTCACTGGTCAAGGTGTAGGCAGCGTTCTGACTCAGCACAGGTATCAATAGGAACCCTATTCCCTATATAGTCACTGGTCAAGGTGTAGGCAGCGTGCTGACTCAACACAGGTATCAATAGGAACCCTATTCCCTATATAGTCACTGGTCAAGGTGTAGGCAGCGTGCTGACTCAGCACAGGTATCAATAGGAACCCTATTCCCTATATAGTCACTGGTCAAGGTTTAGGCAGCGTGCTGACTCAGCACAGGTATCAATAGGAACCCTATTCCCTATATAGTCACTGGTCAAGGTGTAGGCAGCGTGCTGACTCAGCACAGGTATCAATAGGAACCCTATTCCCTATATAGTCACTGGTCAAGGTGTAGGCAGCGTGCTGACTCAGGACAGGTATCAATAGGAACCCTGTTCCCTATATAGTCACTGGTCAAGGTGTAGGCAGCGGGCTGACTCAGGACAGGTATTAATAGGAACCCTATTCCCTATATAGTCACTGGTCAAGGTGTAGGCAGCGTGCTGACTCAGCACAGGTATCAATAGGAACCCTATTCCCTATATAGTCACTGGTCAAGGTGTAGGCAGCGGGCTGACTCAGGACAGGTATCAATAGGAACCCTATTCCCTATATAGTCACTGGTCAAGGTGTAGGCAGCAGGCTGACTCAGCACAGGTATCAATAGGAACCCTATTCCCTATATAGTCACTGGTCAAGGTGCAGGCAGCGTGCTGACTCAGCACAGGTGTCAATAGGAACCCTATTCCCTATATAGTCACTGGTCAAGGTGTAGGCAGCGTGCTGACTCAGGACAGGTATCAATAGGAACCCTATTCCCTATATAGTCACTGGTCAAGGTGCAGGCAGGGTGCTGACTCAGCACAGGTATCAATAGGAACCCTATTCCCTATATAGTCACTGGTCAAGGTGTAGGCAGCGTGCTGACTCAGCACAGGTATCAATAGGAACCCTATTCCCTATATAGTCACTGGTCAAGGTGCAGGCAGCGTGCTGACTCAGCACAGGTATCAATAGGAACCCTATTCCCTATATAGTCACTGGTCAAGGTGCAGGCAGCGTGCTGACTCGGGACAGGTATCAATAGGAACCCTATTCCCTATATAGTCACTGGTCAAGGTGTAGGCAGCGTGCTGACTCAGCACAGGTATCAATAGGAACCCTATTCCCTATATAGTCACTGGTCAAGGTGTAGGCAGCGTGCTGACTCAGCACAGGTATCAATAGGAACCCTATTCCCTATATAGTCACTGGTCAAGGTGTAGGCAGCGTGCTGACTCAGCACAGGTATCAATAGGAACCCTATTCCCTATATAGTCACTGGTCAAGGTGTAGGCAGCGTGCTGACTCAGCACAGGTATCAATAGTAACCCTATTCCCTATATAGTCACTGGTCA
This sequence comes from Salmo salar, assembly GCF_905237065.1. Classification (NCBI taxonomy): domain Eukaryota; kingdom Metazoa; phylum Chordata; class Actinopteri; order Salmoniformes; family Salmonidae; genus Salmo; species Salmo salar. The sequence continues at coordinate 93,045,831 of NC_059457.1, forward strand.
AGGTGTAGGCAGCGTGCTGACTCAGCACAGGTATCAATAGGAACCCTATTCCCTATTATAGTCACTGGTCAAGGTGTAGGCAGCGTGCTGACTCAGCACAGGTATCAATAGGAACCCTATTCCCTATATAGTCACTGGTCAAGGTGTAGGCAGCGTGCTGACTCAGCACAGGTATCAATAGGAACCCTATTCCCTATATAGTCACTGGTCAAGGTGTAGGCAGCGTGCTGACTCAGGACAGGTATCAACAGGAACCCTATTCCCTATATAGTCACTGGTCAAGGTGTAGGCAGCGTGCTGACTCAGTACAGATATCAATAGGAACCCTATTCCCTATATAGTCACTCGTCAAGGTGTAGGCAGCGTGCTGACTCAGCACAGGTATCAATAGGAACCCTATTCCCTATATAGTCACTGGTCAAGGTGTAGGCAGCGTGCTGACTCAGCACAGGTATCAATAGGAACCCTATTCCCTATATAGTCACTGGTCAAGGTGTAGGCAGCGTGCTGACTCAGGGCAGGTATCAACAGGAACCCTATTCCCTATATAGTCACTGGTCAAGGTGTAGGCAGCTTGCTGACTCAGTACAGATATCAATAGGAACCCTATTCCCTATATAGTCACTGGTCAAGGTGTAGGCAGCGTGCTGACTCAGCACAGGTATCAATAGGAACCCTATCCCCTGTATAGTCACTGGTCAAGGTGTAGGCAGCGTGCTGACTCAGCACAGGTATCAATAGGAACCCTATTCCCTGTATAGTCACTGGTCAAGGTGTAGGCAGCGTGCTGACTCAGCACAGGTATCAATAGGAACCCTATTCCCTATATAGTCACTGGTCAAGGTGTAGGCAGCGTGCTGACTCAGCACAGGTATCAATAGGAACCCTATTCCCTATATAGTCACTGGTCAAGGTGTAGGCAGCGTGCTGACTCAGCACAGGTATCAATAGGAACCCTATTCCCTATATAGTCACTGGTCAAGGTGCAGGCAGCGTGCTGACTCAGCACAGGTATCAATAGGAACCCTATTCCCTATATAGTCACTGGTCAAGGTGTAGGCAGCGGGCTGACTCAGGACAGGTATCAATAGGAACCCTATTCCCTATATAGTCACTGGTCAAGGTGTAGGCAGCGTGCTGACTCAGGACAGGTATCAATAGGAACCCTATTCCCTATATAGTCACTGGTCAAGGTGTAGGCAGCGTGCTGACTCAGCACAGGTATCAATAGGAACCCTATTCCTTATATAGTCACTGGTCAAGGTGTAGGCAGCGTGCTGACTCAGGACAGGTATCAATAGGAACCCTATTCCCTATATAGTCACTGGTCAAGGTGTAGGCAGCGTGCTGACTCAGGACAGGTATCAATAGGAACCCTATTCCCTATATAGTCACTGGTCAAGGTGTAGGCAGCGTGCTGACTCAGCACAGGTATCAATAGGAACCCTATTCCCTATATAGTCACTGGTCAAGGTGTAGGCAGCGTGCTGACTCAGCACAGGTATCAATAGGAACCCTATTCCCTATATAGTCACTGGTCAAGGTGTAGGCAGCGTGCTGACTCAGGACAGGTATCAATAGGAACCCTATTCCCTATATAGTCACTGGTCAAGGTGTAGGCAGCGTGCTGACTCAGGACAGGTATCAATAGGAACCCTATTCCCTATATAGTCACTGGTCAAGGTGCAGGCAGCGTGCTGACTCAGGACAGGTATCAATAGGAACCCTATTCCCTATATAGTCACTGGTCAAGGTGTAGGCAGCGTGCTGACTCAGGACAGGTATCAATAGGAACCCTATTCCCTATATAGTCACTGGTCAAGGTGTAGGCAGCGTGCTGACTCAGGACAGGTATCAATAGGAACCCTATTCCCTATATAGTCACTGGTCAAGGTGCAGGCAGCGTGCTGACTCAGCACAGGTATCAATAGGAACCCTATTCCCTATATAGTCACTGGTCCAGGTGTAGGCAGCGTGCTGACTCAGGACAGGTATCAATAGGAACCCTATTCCCTATATAGTCACTGGTCAAGGTGTAGGCAGCGTGCTGACTCAGGACAGGTATCAATAGGAACCCTATTCCCTATATAGTCACTGGTCCAGGTGTAGGCAGCGTGCTGACTCAGGACAGGTATCAATAGGAACCCTATTCCCTATATAGTCACTGGTCAAGGTGCAGGCAGCGTGCTGACTCAGGACAGGTATCAATAGGAACCCTATTCCCTATATAGTCACTGGTCAAGGTGTAGGCAGCGTGCTGACTCAGCACAGGTATCAATAGGAACCCTATTCCCTATATAGTCACTGGTCAAGGTGTAGGCAGCGTGCTGACTCAGCACAGGTATCAATAGGAACCCTATTCCCTATATAGTCACTGGTCAAGGTGTAGGCAGCGTGCTGACTCAGGACAGGTATCAATAGGAACCCTATTCCCTATATAGTCACTGGTCAAGGTGTAGGCAGCGTGCTGACTCAGGACAGGTATCAATAGGAACCCTATTCCCTATATAGTCACTGGTCAAGGTGCAGGCAGCGTGCTGACTCAGGACAGGTATCAATAGGAACCCTATTCCCTATATAGTCACTGGTCAAGGTGTAGGCAGCGTGCTGACTCAGGACAGGTATCAATAGGAACCCTATTCCCTATATAGTCACTGGTCAAGGTGTAGGCAGCGTGCTGACTCAGGACAGGTATCAATAGGAACCCTATTCCCTATATAGTCACTGGTCAAGGTGTAGGCAGCGTGCTGACTCAGCACAGGTATCAATAGGAACCCTATTCCCTATATAGTCACTGGTCAAGGTGTAGGCAGCGTGCTGACTCAGCACAGGTATCAATAGGAACCCTATTCCCTATATAGTCACTGGTCAAGGTGTAGGCAGCGTGCTGACTCAGTACAGATATCAATAGGAACCCTATTCCCTATATAGTCACTGGTCAAGGTGTAGGCAGCGTGCTGACTCAGCACAGGTATCAATAGGAACCCTATTCCCTATATAGTCACTGGTCAAGGTGTAGGCAGCGTGCTGACTCAGTACAGATATCAATAGGAACCCTATTCCCTATATAGTCACTGGTCAAGGTGTAGGCAGCGTGCTGACTCAGCACAGGTATCAATAGGAACCCTATTCCCTATATAGTCATTGGTCAAGGTGTAGGCAGCGTGCTGACTCAGCACAGGTATCAATAGGAACCCTATTCCCTATATAGTCACTGGTCAAGGTGTAGGCAGCGGGCTGACTCAGCACAGGTATCAATAGGAACCCTTTTCCCTATATAGTCACTGGTCAAGGTGTAGGCAGCGTGCTGACTCAGGACAGGTATCAATAGGAACCCTATTCCCTATATAGTCACTGGTCAAGGTGTAGGCAGCGTGCTGACTCAGCACAGGTATCAATAGGAACCCTATTCCCTATATAGTCACTGGTCAAGGTGTAGGCAGCGTGCTGACTCAGGACAGGTATCAATAGGAACCCTATTCCCTATATAGTCACTGGTCAAGGTGTAGGCAGCGTGCTGACTCAGCACAGGTATCAATAGGAACCCTATTCCCTATATAGTCACTGGTCAAGGTGTAGGCAGCGTGCTGACTCATTACAGGTATCAATAGGAACCCTATTCCCTATATAGTCACTGGTCAAGGTGTAGGCAGCGTGCTGACTCAGGACAGGTATCAACAGATGTGCAGTCAACATGTGAGATAAATCTCCAGATTTGTTTTCTCCCGGGGCGTGGAGTAAAACAGGGGAACATCTTCAGCTCAAGTATATTTATTTAATACTGAACAAAAAATATATAAAAGCAACGTCTAACAATTCAAAAATATTTTAGTGAGTTACAGTTCATATAAGGAAATCAGTCAATTGAAATACATTCATTAGTCCCTAATCTATGGATTTAACATGACTGGGAATACAGATATTCATCTGTTGGTCACAGTAAGCCAGTCAGTATCTGGTGTGGCCACCATTTACCTCATGAAAACCAGTCAGTATCTGGTGTGACCACCATTTACCTCATGAAAACCAGTCAGTATCTGGTGTGACCACCATTTTCCTCATGAAGACCAGTCAGTATCTGGTGTGGCCACCATTTACCTCATGAAAACCAGACAGTATCTGGTGTGACCACCATTTACCTCATGAAAACCAGTCAGTATCTGGTGTGACCACCATTTACCTCATGAAAACCAGTCAGTATCTGGTGTGACTACCATTTACCTCATGAAAACCAGTCAGTATCTGGTGTGACCACCATTTACCTCATGAAAACCAGTCAGTATCTGATGTCACCACCGTTTACCTCATGAAAACCAGTCAGTATCTGGTGTGACCACCATTTGCCTCATGAAAACCAGTCAGTATCTGGTGTGACCACAAATAACCTCATGAAAACCAGGCAGTATCTGGTGTGACCACCGTTTACCTCATGAAAACCAGTCAGTATCTGGTGTGACTACCGTTTACCTCATGAAAACCAGTCAGTATCTTGTGTCACCACCGTTTGCCTCATGAAAACCAGTCAGTATCTGGTGTGACCACCATTTACCTCATGAAAACCAGTCAGTATCTGATGTGACCACCATTTACCTCATGAAAACCAGTCAGTATCTGATGTGACCACCATTTACCTCATGAAAACCAGTCAGTATCTGGTGTGACCACCGTTTGCCTCATGAAAACCAGTCAGTATCTGGTGTGACCACCATTTACCTCACGAAAACCAGTCAGTATCTGGTGTGACCACCATTTACCTCACGAAAACCAGTCAGTATCTGGTGTGACCACCGTTTACCTCATGAAAACCAGTCAGTATCTGGTGTGACCACCATTTACCTCACGAAAACCAGTCAGTATCTGGTGTGACCACCGTTTACCTCATGAAAACCAGTCAGTATCTGGTGTGACTACCGTTTACCTCATGAAAACCAGTCAGTATCTGGTGTCACCACCGTTTGCCTCATGAAAACCAGGCAGTATCTGGTGTGACCACCATTTACCTCATGAAAACCAGTCAGTATCTGATGTGACCACCATTTACCTCATGAAAACCAGTCAGTATCTGGTGTGACCACCGTTTACCTCATGAAAACCAGTCAGTATCTGGTGTGACCACCATTTACCTCATGAAAACCAGTCAGTATCTGGTGTGGCCACCATTTACCGCATGAAAACCAGTCAGTATCTGGTGTGACCACCATTTACCTCATGAAAACCAGTCAGTATCTGGTGTGACCACCATTTACCTCGTGAAAACCAGTCAGTATCTGGTGTGGCCACCATTTACCTCATGAAAACCAGTCAGTATCTGGTGTGACCACCGTTTACCTCATGAAAACCAGTCAGTATCTGGTGTGACCACCATTTACCTCACGAAAACCAGTCAGTATCTGGTGTCACCACCATTTACCTCATGAAAACCAGTCAGTATCTGATGTCACCACCGTTTACCTCATGAAAACCAGTCAGTATCTGGTGTGACCACCGTTTGCCTCATGCAGCGCGACACATCTCCTTCCCAGAACATAGAGAACCAGACAACCAGTCCCGCCCCTCTTCAACGGCTGTGAGAAGTTGTTTGATATTTTGGTGGGAACTGGAACACTCTATCGTACACGTCGATCCAGAGCATCCCAAACAGGCTCAGTGGGTGACATGTCTGGTGAGTGTATGCAGGCCATGGAAGAACTGGGACGTTTTCAGCTTCCTGGAATTGTGTTCAGACCCTTGCGACGTAAGGCTGTGCATTATCATGCTAAAACAGGAGGTGACGGTGGTGGATGAACGGCACGACAATGGGCCTCAGGATCTCGTTGCGGTTTCTCTGTGCGTTCAAATACCCATCTATAAAATGCAATAGTGTTCGTTGTCCGTAGCTTTATGCCTGCCCCACACCATAACCCCACCGCCCTCATGAGGCACTCTGTTCACAACGTTGATATCAGCAAACTACTCGCCCACGCAACGCCATACACGCCCGTCTGCCATCTGCCCGGTACAGTTGAACAGGGATTAATCCGTGAAGAGCGCACTTCTCCAGCGTGCCAGTAGCCATCGAAGGTGAGCACTTGCCCACTGAAGTCGGTTACGACGCCGAACAGACCCTGGTGAGGACAAACGAGCTTCCCTGAGACGGTTTCTGACAGTTTGTGCAGAAATTCTTTGGTTGTGTAAACCTACAGTTTCATCAGCTGTCCGGGTGGCTGGTCTCAGACGATGCCGCAGGTGAAGAAGCCGGATGTGGAGTTCCTGGGCTGGCGTTGTTACACGTGGTGTGCGGTTGTGAGGCTGGCTGGATGTACTGCCAAATTCTCTAAAACGACGTAAGAGGCGGCTTATGGTAGAGAAATTAACATTAAATTCTCTGAAAACCGCTCTGGTGGACATTCCAGCAGTCAGCATGCCAATTGCACTCTCCTTCAAAACTTGAGACATCTGTGGCATTGTGACACAACTGCACATTTTAAAGGGGCCTTTTATTGCCCCCCCAGCACAAGGTGCACCTATGTAATGATCATGCCATTTACATTTTACATTTTAGCAGATGCTCTTATCCAGAGCGACTTACAGTGGTGAATGCATACATTTAATACACTTTTTTCCCCGTACTGGTCCCCCGTGGGAATCAAACCCACAACCCTGGCATTGCAAACACCATGCTCTACCAACTGAGCTACACGGGACCAATCAGCTTCTTGATATGGCACACCTGTCAGGTGGATAGATTATCTTGGCAATGGAGAAATGGGATGTAAACTAATTCCCTCCCTGCATGCAGAGTTCTTTAAGATTCTCCTACATTTCAAGAGGAAAAACTTCAAACAATACATACAGGACAGAATTAGGTCAATTATAAAAAAAGAGGAATTACGTTTTGGAAACATCTAAAATACAGTGACCCCCCTCTCATATCATTACCAAGCTCTGCAATGCCAAGAGCTGAGCAAAGAAAATAGTTCCCTCATCCAGCTGGTCCTGGGGCTGAGTTCACAAACCTGTTCTACTAACACACTGAAGCCTCAGGACCCTCATCCAGCTGGTCCTGGGGCTGAGTTCACAAACCTGTTCTACTAACACACTGAAGCCTCAGGACCCTCATCCAGCAAGTCCTGGGGCTGAGTTCACAAACCTGTTCTACTAACACACTGAAGCCTCAGGACCCTCATCCAGCTGGTCCTGGGGCTGAGTTCACAAACCTGTTCTACTAACACACTGAAGCCTCAGGACCCTCATCCAGCTGGTCCTGGGGCTGAGTTCACAAACCTGTTCTACTAACACACTGAAGCCTCAGGACCCTCATCCAGCTGGTCCTGGGGCTGAGTTCACAAACCTGTTCTACTAACACACTGAAGCCTCAGGACCCTCATCCAGCTGGTCCCGGGGCTGAGTTCACAAACCTGTTCTACTAACACACTGAAGCCTCAGGACCCTCATCCAGCTGGTCCCGGGGCTGAGTTCACAAACCTGTTCTACTAACACACTGAAGCCTCAGGACCCTCATCCAGCTGGTCCCGGGGCTGAGTTCACAAACCTGTTCTACTAACACACTGAAGCCTCAGGACCCTCATCCAGCTGGTCCCGGGGCTGAGTTCACAAACCTGTTCTACTAACACACTGAAGCCTCAGGACCCTCATCCAGCTGGTCCTGGTCCTGAAGCCTCAGGACCCTCATCCAGCTGGTCCCGGGGCTGAGTTCACAAACCTGTTCTACTAACACACTGAAGCCTCAGGACCCTCATCCAGCTGGTCCCGGGGCTGAGTTCACAAACCTGTTCTACTAACACACTGAAGCCTCAGGACCCTCATCCAGCTGGTCCCGGGGCTGAGTTCACAAACCTGTTCTACTAACACACTGAAGCCTCAGGACCCTCATCCAGCTGGTCCCGGGGCTGAGTTCACAAACCTGTTCTACTAACACACTGAAGCCTCAGGACCCTCATCCAGCTGGTCCTGGGGCTGAGTTCACAAACCTGTTCTATTAACACACTGAAGCCTCAGGACCCTCATCCAGCTGGTCCTGGGGCTGAGTTCACAAACCTGTTCTACTAACACACTGAAGCCTCAGGACCCTCATCCAGCGGTCCTGGGGCTGAGTTCACAAACCTGTTCTACTAACACACTGAAGCCTCAGGACCCTCATCCAGCTGGTCCTGGGGCTGAGTTCACTAACCTGTTCTACTAACACACTGAAGCCTCAGAACCCTCATCCAGCTGGTCCTGGGGCTGAGTTCACAAACCTGTTCTATTAACACACTGAAGCCTCAGGACCCTCATCCAGCTGGTCCTGGGGCTGAGTTCACAAACCTGTTCTACTAACACACTGAAGCCTCAGGACCCTCATCCAGCTGGTCCCGGGGCTGAGTTCACAAACCTGTTCTACTAACACACTGAAGCCTCAGGACCCTCATCCAGCTGGTCCCGGGGCTGAGTTCACAAACCTGTTCTACTAACACACTGAAGCCTCAGGACCCTCATCCAGCTGGTCCCGGGGCTGATTTGACAAACCTGTTCTACTAACACACTGAAGCCTCAGGACCCTCATCCAGCTGGTCCTGGGGCTGAGTTCACAAACCTGTTCTACTAACACACTGAAGCCTCAGGACCCTCATCCAGCTGGTCCTGGGGCTGAGTTCACAAACCTGTTCTATTAACACACTGAAGCCTCAGGACCCTCATCCAGCTGGTCCTGGGGCTGAGTTCACAAACCTGTTCTACTAACATACTGAAGCCTCAGGACCCTCATCCAGCTGGTCCTGGGGCTGAGTTCACAAACCTGTTCTACTAACACACTGAAGCCTCAGGACCCTCATCCAGCTGGTCCTGGGGCTGAGTTCACAAACCTGTTCTACTAACACACTGAAGCCTCAGGACCCTCATCCAGCTGGTCCCGGGGCTGAGTTCACAAACCTGTTCTACTAACACACTGAAGCCTCAGGACCCTCATCCAGCTGGTCCTGGGGCTGAGTTCACTAACCTGTTCTACTAACACACTGAAGCCTCAGGACCCTCATCCAGCTGGTCCCGGGGCTGAGTTCACAAACCTGTTCTACTAACACACTGAAGCCTCAGGACCCTCATCCAGCTGGTCCTGGGGCTGAGTTCACTAACCTGTTCTACTAACACACTGAAGCCTCAGGACCCTCATCCAGCTTGTCCTGGGGCTGAGTTCACAAACCTGTTCTACTAACACACTGAAGCCTCAGGACCCTCATCCAGCTTGTCCTGGGGCTGAGTTCACAAACCTGTTCTATTAACACACTGAAGCCTCAGGACCCTCATCCAGCTGGTCCTGGGGCTGAGTTCACAAACCTGTTCTACTAACACACTGAAGCCTCAGGACCCTCATCCAGCTGGTCCCGGGGCTGAGTTCACAAACCTGTTCTACTAACACACTGAAGCCTCAGGACCCTCATCCAGCTGGTCCCGGGGCTGAGTTCACAAACCTGTTCTACTAACACACTGAAGCCTCAGGACCCTCATCCAGCTGGTCCCGGGGCTGAGTTCACAAACCTGTTCTACTAACACACTGAAGCCTCAGGACCCTCATCCAGCTGGTCCTGGGGCTGAGTTCACAAACCTGTTCTACTAACACACTGAAGCCTCAGGACCCTCATCCAGCTGGTCCTGGGGCTGAGTTCACAAACCTGTTCTACTAACACACTGAAGCCTCAGGACCCTCATCCAGCTGGTCCTGGGGCTGAGTTCACAAACCTGTTCTATTAACACACTGAAGCCTCAGGACCCTCATCCAGCTGGTCCTGGGGCTGAGTTCACAAACCTGTTCTACTAACACACTGAAGCCTCAGGACCCTCATCCAGCTGGTCCTGGGGCTGAGTTCACAAACCTGTTCTACTAACACACTGAAGCCTCAGGACCCTCATCCAGCTGGTCCCGGGGCTGAGTTCACAAACCTGTTCTACTAACACACTGAAGCCTCAGGACCCTCATCCAGCTGGTCCTGGGGCTGAGTTCACTAACCTGTTCTACTAACACACTGAAGCCTCAGGACCCTCATCCAGCTGGTCCCGGGGCTGAGTTCACAAACCTGTTCTACTAACACACTGAAGCCTCAGGACCCTCATCCAGCTGGTCCTGGGGCTGAGTTCACTAACCTGTTCTACTAACACACTGAAGCCTCAGGACCCTCATCCAGCTGGTCCTGGGGCTGAGTTCACAAACCTGTTCTATTAACACACTGAAGCCTCAGGACCCTCATCCAGCTGGTCCTGGGGCTGAGTTCACAAACCTGTTCTACTAACACACTGAAGCCTCAGGACCCTCATCCAGCTGGTCCCGGGGCTGAGTTCACAAACCTGTTCTACTAACACACTGAAGCCTCAGGACCCTCATCCAGCTGGTCCTGGGGCTGATTTGACAAACCTGTTCTACTAACACACTGAAGCCTCAGGACCCTCATCCAGCTGGTTCTGGGGCTGAGTTCACAAACCTGTTCTACTAACACACTGAAGCCTCAGGACCCTCATCCAGCTGGTCCTGGGGCTGAGTTCACTAACCTGTTCTACTAACACACTGAAGCCTCAGGACCAAAACATCCAATCAATCAGAAAAAAAAAAATTACAACACAGTCAAAACAAAACTACATTACTTATTGGGAAACAAGCACAAACACAAAGCAAAATGCAATGCTATCTGGCCCTAAATCGACAGTACACCGTGGCTAAATATTTGACCATGGTTACTGATCAAAACCTTAGAAAAACCTTGACAAAGTATAAGCTCAGTGAGCACAGCCTTGTCATTGAGAAGGGTAGACACAGGAAACTTGGCTCCCTGTAGAGGAAAGGCTGTGCAGCCACTGCACAATAGCAGAACCTGAGACGGAGCTGCATTTCCTGACAAAATGTTGAAAATATAAAACAATTAGAGAGCGTCATTTCCCCAAATGTGAAACCCTTATTCAAGGTTTCAAAGACCTCTCTGATGAGGACAGGCTACCCGTCCTGTTGGGGGAGGACGCAGAGAGCTGTGGGTTGGCAGCGCACTACATTGCTGCCTGACATAAGATGAGAGACAGTGTCTGACAGACCAATCAACCTACACATGTCCTCTATGTTCATTATTATTGTTATTGCATGGTTATTATGACCATTTATTGTTGTTGTTATTGTTATTGTTGTTTTTGTTATTGTTATTGTTATTATTAGTATTAGTATTAGTATTATTGTTATTGTTATTGTTATTGTTATTGCATGGTTATTATGACCATTTATTGTTGTTGTTATTGTTATTGTTGTTGTTGTTGTTAATGTTATTGTTATTGCATGGTTATTATGACCATTTATTGTTGTTGTTATTGTTATTGTTGTTGTTGTTGTTAATGTTATTGTTATTGCATGGTTATTATAACCATTTATTATTGTTGTTATTGTTATAGTTATTGCTATTGCATGATTATTATGACCATTTATTATTGTTGTTACTGTTATTGTTATTGTTATTGTTATTGCATGGTTATGATGACCATTTATTATTGTTGTTATTGTTATTATTATTGTTATTGTTATTGTTATTGTTATTGTTATTGCATGGTTATTATGACCATTTATTATTGTTGTTACTGTTGACAACCTATCTTAATATTTATTATTTTATTATGTTAATATTGTACATTAATAACTTAATTTCCAGTCTACGATTTGGCAATATGTACAATACCTGTCAAAAGTTTGGACACACCTAGTCATTCCAGGGTTTTTCTTTATTTTAACTTTTTCTACATTGTAGAATAATACTGAAGACATCTTATCTATGAAATAACACATATGGAATCATGTAGTAACCAAAAAAGTGTTAAACAAAACAAAATGTATTTATATTTGAGATTCTTCAAAGTAGTCACCCTTTGCCCTGATGACAGCTTTGCACACTCTTGGCATTCTCTCAACCAGCTTCACCTGGAATGCTTTTCCAACAGTCTTGAAGGAGTTCCCACCTATGCTGAGCACTTGTAGGCTGCTTTTCCTTCACTCTGTGGTCCAACTCATCCAAAACCATCTCAATTGGGTTGAGGTCAGGTGATTGTGGAGGCCAGGTCATCTGATGCAGCACTCCATCACTCTCCTTCTTTGTCAAATAGCCCTTACACAGCCTGGAGGTGTGTTTTGGGTCATTGTCCTTTTGAAAAACAAATGATTGTCCCACTAAGCACAAACCAGATGGGATGGTGTATCACTGCAGAATGTTGTGGTAGCCTTGCTGGATAAGTGTACTTTGAATTCTAAATAAATCACAGACAGTCTCACCAGCAAAGCACCCCCACACCATCACACCTCCTCCTCCATGCTTCACGGTGGGAACCACACATTGGTGTCCTTCAGTAGTGTTTTCTTTGCAGCAATTCCACTGGCTGTTACGTAGGTGGGACGAAATCGTCCCACTGGCCCTAGAGAAGTTAAGAATGAAAGAAATTCCACAAATTAACTTTTAACAAGGCCCACCTGTTAACCTCTCTGGGGTCGGTGGGACGAAATCGTCCCCACCTACGTAACAGCCAGTGGAATCCTGTGGCGCGTTATTCAAATACCTTAGAAATGCTATTACTTCAATTTCTCAAACATATGACTATTTTACACCATTTTAAAGACAAGACTCTCGTTAACCTGTTGGGGGTAGGGGGCAGTATTTGCACGGCCGGATAAAAAACGTACCCGATTTAATCTGGTTATTACTACTGCCCAGAAACTAGAATATGCATATAATTATTGGCTTTGGATAGAAAACACCCTAAAGTTTCTAAAACTGTTTGAATGGTGTCTGTGAGTATAACAGAACTCATATGGCAGGCAAAAACCTGAGAAGATTCCTTACAGGACGTGACCTGTCTGACATGTTCTTGTTCTTCTTGGCTCTCTTTAATAAAAACTGAGGATCTTTGCTGTAACGTGACACTTCCTACGGCTCCCATAGGCTCTCAGAAGGCGGGAAAAAGCTGAATGATGTAATTCCAGCCCCGGGCTGAAAAACATTAGCGCTTTTGGTAAGTGCTCTATCAGAGGACAATGGGACGGAGGCGCGTGCACGAGTCGACCCCATGTTTTTATTTTCTCTCTCTTTGAACCTAAACATGCTTTCCCGGTCGGAATATTATCGCTTTTTTACGAGAAAAATGGCATAAAATTGATTTTAAACAGCGGCTGACATGCTTCGAAGTACGGTAATGGAATATTTAGACATTTTTTGCCACGAAATGCGTCGTGCGCGTCACCCTTCTTTACCATTCGGATAGTGTCTTGAACGCACGAACAAAACAGAGGATATTTGAACATAACTATGGATTATTTTGAACCAAACCAACATTTGTTATTGAAGTAGAAGTCCTGGGAGTGCATTCTGACGAAGAACAGCAAAGGTAATAACATTTTTCTTATAGTAAATCTGACTTTGGTGAGGGCTAAACTTGGTGGGTGTCTAAATAGCTAGCCCTGTGATGCCGGGCTATATACTTAGAATATTGCAAAATGTGCTTTCACCGAAAAGCTATTTTAATTGAAATGCATTCCAGGTGACTACCTCATGAAGCTGGTTGAGAGAATGTCAAGAGTGTGCAAAGCTGTCATCAAGGCAAAGGTTGGCTATTTTGAAGAATCTCAAATATAAAATATATATATAACACTTTTTTGGTTACTACATGATTCCATACGTGTTATTTCATAGTTTTGATGTCTTCACTATTATTGCACAATGTAGAAAATAGTAAAAAATAAAGAAAAACCCTTGAATGAGTAGGTGTTCTAAAACTTTTTACTGGTACTGTACATTGTTACGTCATGCCAATAATGCAATCTAAATTAAATTGAATTGTGAGGGAGGGAGGGAGGGAGGGAGGGAGGGAGGGAGGGAGGGAGGGAGGGAGGGAGGGAGGGAGGGAGGGAGGGAGGGAGGGAAAGAAAGAAAGAAAGACAGAAAGAACGAAAGAATAAACACAGCTAACTAGAGAGAGAGAGAGAGAGAGAGAGAGAGAGAGAGAGAGAGAGAGAGAGAGAGAGAGAGAGAGACACCAACTGGAGAAGCCTGAGTGTCGGAGGCCTGAGTGGTAACCAGAATAGATCTGTATGTAGGACCATCACTCTGGAAATCAATCCACTGATAAACCACCTAGCTGGGCATCTCACCACACCACCGCTGGCACCTCGCTGGGCATCTCACCACACCACCGCTGGCACCTCGCTGGGCATCTCACCACGCCACCGCACCGCTAGCACCTCTGGGCATCTCACCACGCCACCGCATCGCTAGCACCTCTGGGCATCTCACCACGCCACCGCATCGCTGGCACCTCTCTGGGCATCTCACCACGCCACCGCTTCACTGGCACGTCTCTGGGCATCTCACCATGCCAACGCACCGCTGGCACGTCTCTGGGCATCTCACCACGCCAACGCTTCGCTGGCACCTCTGGGCATCTCACCACGCCACCGCATCGCTGGCACGTCTCTGGGCATCTCACCATGCCAACGCACCGCTGGCACCTCTCTGGGCATCGCACCGTCAGTCTGGGACCTCTCTTGGCATCTCACCACACCACCACATCGCCACACTGGCACCTCTCTGGGCTTCTCACTGCAGCACTGCCACGCTGGCACCTCTCTGGGCATCTCACTGCAGCACCGCCACGCTGGCACCTCAATGGGCATCTCACTGCAGCACCGCCACGCTGGCACCTCAATGGGCATCTCACTGCAGCACCGCCACGCTGGCACCTCCATGGGCACCTCACAGCACCACCGCCACTCTGTCACCTCTCTGGGCATCTCACAGCACCACCGCCGCTCTGTCACCTCCATGGGCATCTCACTGCACCACCGCCACTCTGGCACCTCTCTGGGCATCTCACTGCAGCACCGCCACACTGGCACCTCAATGGGCATCTCACTGCAGCACCGCCACGCTGGCACCTCTCTGGGCATCTCACTGCAGCACCGCCACTCTGGCACCTCCATGGGCATCTCACAGCACCACCGCCACTCTGGCACCGGTCTTTAATTTTCCAATTTGGGGAAAATTTGGCTGCAATCCCAATCGGAGAAAGAGAGAACAAAGTAGGGGAAGTGGCTAAACGCCACAACAGTTTTGGCGTTTCTCTCTCAACATGATTTATGACCGAGTATTTCACTAGATTTCTTCGGAGATAATAGGAACATACAGCAATACATCTGAAAATGTCAGGCAATTTTGTTATCACCTTGTTGGGTTATCGGAATACATTATCTGTAGTTGAGAGGGAGGGAGAGAGGGGGAGGGGGAGAGAGAGAGAGAGAGAAAGTGACAGAGAGAGAGAGAAAGTGAAATAGTGAGAGGGAAAGAGAGAGCGAGAGAGGGAGAGAGAGAGAAAGCGAAATAGTGAGAGGGAAAGAGAGAGTGAATGAGAGAGGGGGAGACAGAGAGAGTGAGAGAGAGAGAGAGAGTGAATGAGAGAGAGTGAAAGAGAGAGGGGGAGACAGAGAGAGACAGAGAGAGAGAGAGAGAGAGAGAGAGAGAGAGACAGAGAGAGAGAGAGAGAGAGAGAGAGACAGAGAGAGAGAGAGTTAGAGAGAGAGATAGGGAGAGAGAGAGACAGAGAGAGAGAGACAGAGAGAGAGAGAGAGAGACAGAGAGAGAGAGAGCAGAGAGAGAGAGAGAGAGAGAGAGAGAGACAGAGAGAGAGAGAGTTAGAGAGAGAGATAGGGAGAGAGAGAGACAGAGAGAGAGAGACAGAGAGAGAGAGAGAGAGAGACAGAGAGAGAGAGAGAGAGAGAGATAGGGAGAGAGAGAGACAGAGAGAGAGAGAGAGAGAGAGAGAGACAGAGAGAGAGAGACAGAGAGAGAGAGACAGAGAGAGAGAGAGAGAGAGAGAGAGAGACAGAGAGAGAGAGACAGAGAGAGAGAGACAGAGAGAGAGAGAGAGAGAGAGAGAGAGACAGAGAGAGAGAGACAGAGAGAGAGAGACAGAGAGAGAGAGAGAGAGAGACAGAGAGAAATAGCAGAAAGGGTGACATGCTAAAACAATATTGCATGTGGTACCAGCTTAACATCCCAGGGCACCTTGCAAGTGGTTTCAATCCACCCCTATCCTCTACATAGATCACTACTGTTGACCAGAGCCCCATAGTAGTGCACTATATACGGAATAGGGTGCCATTTGGGACGCAGACCAGAATCAGCCTTCTCTCTAAAAAAAAAAAAGCCTAGATTATTACCGTGTTTGAATATTCAACGCTTCATTTCCTTTTTAGATGAACGAGTTTCATTCTCAGAGGAGGAATTGAGATCTAAAATTATTCTTGGCAACAACAAAAAAAAAACGTTTTTTTGTTTGAGGAAGGGTTGCCTTGGTCAAGAACAGAAGGAGGAATCTGATGTCTTTGTAATTGGACATGGGACATGGGACATGGGACATGGGGGACATGGGACATGGGACATGGGGGACATGGGACATGGGGGACATGGGACATGGGACATGGGGGACATGGGACATGGGACATGGGGGACATGGGACATGGGACATGGGGGACATGGGACATGGGACATGGGACATGGGACATGGGGGACATGGGACATGGGACATGGGACATGGGGGACATGGGACATGGGACATGGGGGACATGGGACATGGGACATGGGACATGGGACATGGGACATGGGACATGGGACATGGGGGACATGGGACATGGGACATGGGACATGGGACATGGGACATGGGACATGGGACATGGGACATGGGGGACATGGGACATGGGGGACATGGGACATGGGACATGGGACATGGGACATGGGACATGGGACATGGGACATGGGACATGGGACAAACCTGATCTTATCTCTGACAGTCTTGATCCATATCGCCAGGGTCTAAACAGACCTGATCTTATCTCTGACAGACTTGATCCATATCGCCAGGGTCTAAACAGATCTGATCTTATCTCTGACAGTCTTGATCCATATCGCCAGGGTCTAAACAGACCTGATCTTATCTCTGACAGTCTTGATCCATATCGCCAGGGTCTAAACAGACCTGATCTTATCTCTGACAGACTTGATCCATATCGCCAGGGTCTAAACAGATCTGATCTTATCTCTGACAGTCTTGATCCATATCACCAGGGTCTAAACAGACCTGATCTTATCTCTGACAGACTTGATCCATATCGCCAGGGTCTAAACAGACCTGATCTTATCTCTGACACACTTGATCCATATCGCCAGGGTCTAAACAGATCTGATCTTATCTCTGACAGACTTGATCC
>NC_059457.1:93068075-93083075 GCF_905237065.1 Salmo salar
GTCTTAACGAAACAAGCTGTCATCCATTTAGAGAGATATTCCACCTTAACTGTCTTAATGAAACAAGCTGTCATCCATTTAGAGAGATATTCCACCTTAACTGTCTTAACGAAACAAGCTGTCATCCATTTAGAGAGATATTCCACCTTAACTGTCTTAATGAAACAAGCTGTCATCCATTTAGAGAGATATTCCACCTTAACTGTCTTAATGAAACCTACAGGAGGGTATCTCTCCAGGAACAGGGTGGAGTTAAAACCTACAGGAGGGTATCTCTCCAGGAACAGGGTTGGAGTTAAAACCTACAGGAGGGTATCTCTCCAGGAACAGGGTGGAGTTAAAACCTACAGGAGGGTATCTCTCCAGGAACAGGGTGGAGTTAAAACCTACAGGAGGGTATCTCTCCAGGAACAGGGTGGAGTTAAAACCTACAGGAGGGTATCTCTCCAGGAACAGGGTGGAGTTAAAACCTACAGGAGGGTATCTCTCCAGGAACAGCGTTGGAGTTAAAACCTACAGGAGGATATCTCTCCAGGAACAGGGTGGAGTTAAAACCTACAGGAGGGTATCTCTCCAGGAACAGGGTTGGAGTTAAAACCTACAGGAGGGTATCTCTCCAGGAACAGGGTTGGAGTGTAAACCTACAGGTAGGTAACTCTCCAGGAACAGGGTGGAGTTAAAACCTACAGGAGGGTATCTCTCCAGGAACAGGGTTGGAGTTAAAACCTCCAGGAACAGGGTTGGAGTTAAAACCTACAGGAGGGTATCTCTCCAGGAACAGGGTTGGAGTTAAAACCTACAGGAGGGTATCTCTCCAGGAACAGGGTGGAGTTAAAACCTACAGGAGGGTATCTCTCCAGGAACAGGGTTGGAGTTAAAACCTACAGGAGGATATCTCTCCAGGAACAGGGTTGGAGTTAAAACCTACAGGAGGTTATCTCTCCAGGAACAGGGTGGAGTTAAAACCTACAGGAGGGTAGCTCTCCAGGAACAGGGTTGGAGTTAAAAGATATCTCTCCAGGAACAGGGTTGGAGTTAAAAGGTTTCTTTCCAGGAACAGGGTTGGAGAGCCCTGCTGTAGATATAATCTGTTGTTTATTATATGGTAGTAACTTAATACTTTACTGTAGATAAATATGTTGTGTATTATACAGTATTTTTAATTTAACTAGGCAAGTAAGTTAAGAACATATTCTTATTTACAATGACGGCCTACCGGGGAACAGTGGATTAACTGTCTTGTTCAGAATGACAGATTTTTACCTTGTCAGCTCAGGGATTCGATCTAGCAACCTTTCGGTTACAGGCCCAATGCTCCTAACCACAAGGCTACCTGCCTCCCCCTCTAACCACAAGGCTACCTGCCTCCCCCTCTAACCACAAGGCTACCTGCCTCCCCCTCTAACCAAAGGCTACCTGCCTCCCCTCTAACCAAAGGCTACCTGCCTCCCCATGGCGGGAGGTCGCCCTCCACGGCAGTAACCCAATACTTTACTGTAGATATAATCTGTTGTGTGGTATATAGTACTAACTGAATACTACTGTAGATATAATCCGTTGTGTAGTATATAGTAGACACTGAATACTACTGTAGATATAATCTGTTGTGTAGTATATACTGTAGTAGTAACTGAATACTACTGTAGATATAATTTGTTGTGTGGTATATAGTACTAACTGAATACTACTGTAGATATAATATGCTGTGTAGTATATAGTAATAACTGAATACTACTGTAGATGGAATCTGTTGTGTAGTATATAGTAGACACTGAATAATACTGTAGATAGTATATGTTGTGTAGTATATACTGTAGTAGTAACTGAATACTACTGTAGATAGTATATGTTGTGTGGTATATAGTAGTAACTGTAGTTGGAATCTGTTGTGTAGTATATAGTAGACACTGAATACTACTGTAGATATAATATGCTGTGTAGTATATAGTAGACACTGAATACTACTGTAGATATAATTTGTTGTGTAGTATATACTGTAGTAGTAACTGAATACTGCTGTAGATAGTATATGTTGTGTAGTATATACTGTAGTAGTAACGGAATACTACTGTAGATAGTATATGTTGTGTAGTATATAGTAGTAACTGAATACTACTGTAGATAGTATATGTTGTGTAGTATATACTGTAGTAGTAACTGAATACTGCTGTAGATAGTATATGTTGTGTAGTATATAGTAGTAACTGAAAAATACTGTAGATAGTATATGTTGTGTAGTATATACTGTAGTAGTAACGAATACTACTGTAGATAGTATATGTTGTTTGTAGTAACTGAATACTACTGTAGATAGTATATGTTGTGTAGTATATACTGTAGTAGTAACTGAATACTACTGTAGATAGTATATGTTGTGTAGTATATACTGTAGTAGTATCTGAATACTTTACTCAGTAACAGCGGTCCAGGAGGAGAGGCTAATTTAACCTGGCTTTACTGTATCATCCACCTAATCATTTCCCCAGTATGCATCACTTCACATCTTTATCAAATCAAGTCATTAACCTTGACCTCTCTCATAGCGACACCTAGTGGTGAACATGGTGAGTGAATAGAATCTCTGCATGGCTCAAGAATGGGAGAGGTTCCATTGGTTCTTTTGTCAATAGTCGGGGAGGCAGGTAGCCTAGTGGTTAGAGTGTAGAGGTGGCAGGTAGCCTAGTGGTTAGAGTGTGGGGGAGGCAGGTAGCCTAGTGGTTAGAGTGTAGAGGAGGCAGGTAGCCTAGTGGTTAGAGTGTAGAGGAGGCAGGTAGCCTAGTGGTTAGAGTGTAGAGGAGGCAGGTAGCCTAGTGGTTAGAGTGTGGGGGGGCAGGTAGCCTAGTGGTTAGAGTGTAGAGGAGGCAGGTAGCCTAGTGGTTAGAGTGTAGAGGAGGCAGGTAGCCTAGTGGTTAGAGTGTGGGGGGGGCAGGTAGCCTAGTGGTTAGAGTGTAGAGGAGGCAGGTAGCCTAGTGGTTAGAGTGTAGAGGAGGCAGGTAGCCTAGTGGTTAGAGTGTAGAGGTGGCAGGTAGCCTAGTGGTTAGAGTGTAGAGGAGGCAGGTAGCCTAGTGGTTAGAGTGTAGAGGGGGCAGGTAGCCTAGTGGTTAGAGTGTAGAGGGGGCAGGTAGCCTAGTGGTTAGAGTGTGGAGGGGGTAGGTAGCCTAGTGGTTAGAGTGTAGAGGTGGCAGGTAGCCTAGTGGTTAGAGTGTAGAGGTGGCAGGTAGCCTAGTGGTTAGAGTGTAGAGGAGGCAGGTAGCCTAGTGGTTAGAGTGTAGAGGAGGCAGGTAGCCTAGTGGTTAGAGTGTAGAGGTGGCAGGTAGCCTAGTGGTTAGAGTGTAGAGGAGGTAGGTAGCCTAGTGGTTAGAGTGTAGAGGAGGCAGGTAGCCTAGTGGTTAGAGTGTAGAGGAGGCAGGTAGCCTAGTGGTTAGAGTGTAGAGGAGGCAGGTAGCCTAGTGGTTAGAGTGTAGAGGAGGCAGGTAGCCTAGTGGTTAGAGTGTAGAGGAGGCAGGTAGCCTAGTGGTTAGAGTGTAGAGGAGGCAGGTAGCCTAGTGGTTAGAGTGTAGAGGTGGCAGGTAGCCTAGTGGTTAGAGTGTAGAGGCAGGTAGCCTAGTGGTTAGAGTGTAGAGGTGGTAGGTAGCCTAGTGGTTAGAGTGTAGAGGCGGCAGGTAGCCTAGTGGTTAGAGTGTAGAGGTGGCAGGTAGCCTAGTGGTTAGAGTGTAGAGGTGGCAGGTAGCCTAGTGGTTAGAGTGTAGAGGCAGGTAGCCTAGTGGTTAGAGTGTAGAGGAGGCAGGTAGCCTAGTGGTTAGAGTGTAGAGGAGGCAGGTAGCCTAGTGGTTAGAGTGTAGAGGCAGGTAGCCTAGTGGTTAGAGTGTAGAGGTGGCAGGTAGCCTAGTGGTTAGAGTGTGGAGGGGGTAGGTAGCCTAGTGGTTAGAGTGTAGAGGGGGTAGGTAGCCTAGTGGTTAGAGTGTAGAGGAGGCAGGTAGCCTAGTGGTTAGAGTGTAGAGGCGGCAGGTAGCCTAGTGGTTAGAGTGTAGAGGTGGCAGGTAGCCTAGAGGTTAGAGTGTAGAGGTGGCAGGTAGCCTAGTGGTTAGAGTGTAGAGGTGGCAGGTAGCCTAGTGGTTAGAGTGTAGAGGCGGCAGGTAGCCTAGTGGTTAGAGTGTGGAGGGGGTAGGTAGCCTAGTGGTTAGAGTGTGGAGGTGGTAGGTAGCCTAGTGGTTAGAGTGTAGAGGTGGCAGGTAGCCTAGTGGTTAGAGTGTGGAGGGGGTAGGTAGCCTAGTGGTTAGAGTGTAGAGGAGGTAGGTAGCCTAGTGGTTAGAGTGTAGAGGTGGCAGGTAGCCTAGTGGTTGGAAGTGTGGAGGGGTAGGTAGCCTAGTGGTTAGAGTGTGGAGGGGATAGGTAGCCTAGTGGTTAGAGTGTGGAGGGGGTAGGTAGCCTAGTGGTTAGAGTGTGGAGGTGGTAGGTAGCCTAGTGGTTAGAGTGTGGAGGGGGTAGGTAGCCTAGTGGCTAGAGTGTAGAGGAGGCAGGTAGCCTAGTGGTTAGAGTGTAGAGGCAGGTAGCCTAGTGGTTAGAGTGTAGAGGAGGCAGGTAGCCTAGTGGTTAGAGTGTAGAGGAGGCAGGTAGCCTAGTGGTTAGAGTGTAGAGGGTGGCAGGTAGCCTAGTGGTTAGAGTGTAGAGGTGGTGGGTAGCCTAGTGGTTGGAGTGTGGAGGGGGTGGGTAGCCTAGTGGTTAGAGTGTAGAGGTGGCAGGTAGCCTAGTGGTTAGAGTGTGGAGGGGGTAGGTAGCCTAGTGGTTAGAGTGTGGAAGCGGCAGGTAGCCTAGTGGTTAGAGTGTGGAGGGGGTAGGTAGCCTAGTGGTTAGAGTGTAGAGGTGGCAGGTAGCCTAGTGGTTAGAGTGTAGAGGGGATAGGTAGCCTAGTGGTTAGAGTGTAGATGGGGTAGGTAGCCTAGTGGTTAGAGTGTGGAGGGGGTAGGTAGCCTAGTGGTTAGAGTGTAGATGGGGTAGGTAGCCTAGTGGTTAGAGTGTGGAGGGGGTAGGTAGCCTAGTGGTTAGAGTGTAGAGGGGATAGGTAGCCTAGTGGTTACAGTGTAGAGGGGGCAGGTAGCCTAGTGGTTAGAGTGGAGGGGAGGCAGGTAGCCTAGTGGTTAGAGTGTAGAGGTGGCAGGTAGCCTAGTGGTTAGAGTGTGGAGGGGGTAGGTAGCCTAGTGGTTAGAGTGTAGATGGGGTAGGTAGCCTAGTGGTTAGAGTGTGGAGGGGGCAGGTAGCCTAGTGGTTAGAGTGGAGGGGAGGCAGGTAGCCTAGTGGTTAGAGTGTAGAGGTGGCAGGTAGCCTAGTGGTTAGAGTGTGGAGGGGGTAGGTAGCCTAGTGGTTAGAGTGTAGATGGGGTAGGTAGCCTAGTGGTTAGAGTGTGGAGGGGGTAGGTAGCCTAGTGGTTAGAGTGTAGAGGCAGGTAGCCTAGTGGTTAGAGTGTAGAGGTGGCAGGTAGCCTAGTGGTTAGAGTGTAGAGGTGGTAGGTAGCCTAGTGGTTAGAGTGTAGAGGTGGCAGGTAGCCTAGTGGTTAGAGTGTAGATGGGGTAGGTAGCCTAGTGGTTAGAGTGTAGAGGTGGCAGGTAGCCTAGTGGTTAGAGTGTAGATGGGGTAGGTAGCCTAGTGGTTAGAGTGTAGAGGGGATAGGTAGCCTAGTGGTTAGAGTGTGGAGGGGGTAGGTAGCCTAGTGGTTAGAGTGTGGTTGCGGCAGGTAGCCTAGTGGTTAGAGTGTAGAGGCAGGTAGCCTAGTGGTTAGAGTGTAGAGGCAGGTAGCCTAGTGGTTGGAGTGTAGAGGCAGGTAGCCTAGTGGTTAGAGTGTAGAGGAGGCAGGTAGCCTAGTGGTTAGAGTGTAGAGGGGATAGGTAGCCTAGTGGTTAGAGTGTAGAGGCGGCAGGTAGCCTAGTGGTTAGAGTGTAGAGGCGGCAGGTAGCCTAGTGGTTAGAGTGTAGAGGGGGTAGGTAGCCTAGTGGTTAGGAGTGTGAGGGGATAGGTAGCCTAGTGGTTAGAGTGTAGAGGCGGCAGGTAGCCTAGTGGTTAGAGTGTAGAGGCGGCAGGTAGCCTAGTGGTTAGAGTGTAGAGGCGGCAGGTAGCCTAGTGGTTAGGAGTGTAGAGGCGGCAGGTAGCCTAGTGGTTACAGTGTAGAGGCGGCAGGTAGCCTAGTGGTTAGAGTGTAGAGGCGGCAGGTAGCCTAGTGGTTAGAGTGTAGAGGCGGCAGGTAGCCTAGTGGTTAGAGTGTAGAGGTGGCAGGTAGCCTAGAGGTTAGAGTGTAGAGGTGGCAGGTAGCCTAGTGGTTAGAGTGTAGAGGTGGCAGGTAGCCTAGTGGTTAGAGTGTAGAGGCGGCAGGTAGCCTAGTGGTTAGAGTGTGGAGGGGGTAGGTAGCCTAGTGGTTAGAGTGTGGAGGTGGTAGGTAGCCTAGTGGTTAGAGTGTAGAGGTGGCAGGTAGCCTAGTGGTTAGAGTGTGGAGGGGGTAGGTAGCCTAGTGGTTAGAGTGTAGAGGAGGTAGGTAGCCTAGTGGTTAGAGTGTAGAGGTGGCAGGTAGCCTAGTGGTTAGAGTGTGGAGGGGGTAGGTAGCCTAGTGGTTAGAGTGTGGAGGGGATAGGTAGCCTAGTGGTTAGAGTGTGGAGGGGGTAGGTAGCCTAGTGGTTAGAGTGTGGAGGTGGTAGGTAGCCTAGTGGTTAGAGTGTGGAGGGGGTAGGTAGCCTAGTGGTTAGAGTGTAGAGGAGGCAGGTAGCCTAGTGGTTAGAGTGTAGAGGCAGGTAGCCTAGTGGTTAGAGTGTAGAGGAGGCAGGTAGCCTAGTGGTTAGAGTGTAGAGGAGGCAGGTAGCCTAGTGGTTAGAGTGTAGAGGTGGCAGGTAGCCTAGTGGTTAGAGTGTAGAGGTGGTAGGTAGCCTAGTGGTTAGAGTGTGGAGGGGGTAGGTAGCCTAGTGGTTAGAGTGTAGAGGTGGCAGGTAGCCTAGTGGTTAGAGTGTGGAGGGGGTAGGTAGCCTAGTGGTTAGAGTGTGGAGGCGGCAGGTAGCCTAGTGGTTAGAGTGTGGAGGGGGTAGGTAGCCTAGTGGTTAGAGTGTAGAGGTGGCAGGTAGCCTAGTGGTTAGAGTGTAGAGGGGATAGGTAGCCTAGTGGTTAGAGTGTAGATGGGGTAGGTAGCCTAGTGGTTAGAGTGTGGAGGGGGTAGGTAGCCTAGTGGTTAGAGTGTAGATGGGGTAGGTAGCCTAGTGGTTAGAGTGTGGAGGGGTAGGTAGCCTAGTGGTTAGAGTGTAGAGGGGATAGGTAGCCTAGTGGTTACAGTGTAGAGGGGGCAGGTAGCCTAGTGGTTAGAGTGGAGGGGAGGCAGGTAGCCTAGTGGTTAGAGTGTAGAGGTGGCAGGTAGCCTAGTGGTTAGAGTGTGGAGGGGTAGGTAGCCTAGTGGTTAGAGTGTAGATGGGGTAGGTAGCCTAGTGGTTAGAGTGTGGAGGGGGCAGGTAGCCTAGTGGTTAGAGTGGAGGGGAGGCAGGTAGCCTAGTGGTTAGAGTGTAGAGGTGGCAGGTAGCCTAGTGGTTAGAGTGTGGAGGGGGTAGGTAGCCTAGTGGTTAGAGTGTAGATGGGGTAGGTAGCCTAGTGGTTAGAGTGTGGAGGGGGTAGGTAGCCTAGTGGTTAGAGTGTAGAGGCAGGTAGCCTAGTGGTTAGAGTGTTGAGGTGGCAGGTAGCCTAGAGGTTAGAGTGTAGAGGTGGCAGGTAGCCTAGTGGTTAGAGTGTAGAGGTGGTAGGTAGCCTAGTGGTTAGAGTGTAGAGGTGGCAGGTAGCCTAGTGGTTAGAGTGTAGAGGTGGTAGGTAGCCTAGTGGTTAGAGTGTAGAGGTGGCAGGTAGCCTAGTGGTTAGAGTGTAGATGGGGTAGGTAGCCTAGTGGTTAGAGTGTAGAGGTGGCAGGTAGCCTAGTGGTTAGAGTGTAGATGGGGTAGGTAGCCTAGTGGTTAGAGTGTAGAGGGGATAGGTAGCCTAGTGGTTAGAGTGTGGAGGGGGTAGGTAGCCTAGTGGTTAGAGTGTAGAGGGGATAGGTAGCCTAGTGGTTAGAGTGTAGAGGCAGGTAGCCTAGTGGTTAGAGTGTAGAGGCAGGTAGCCTAGTGGTTAGAGTGTAGAGGCAGGTAGCCTAGTGGTTAGAGTGTAGAGGAGGCAGGTAGCCTAGTGGTTAGAGTGTAGAGGGGATAGGTAGCCTAGTGGTTAGAGTGTAGAGGCGGCAGGTAGCCTAGTGGTTAGAGTGTAGAGGCGGCAGGTAGCCTAGTGGTTAGAGTGTAGAGGGGGTAGGTAGCCTAGTGGTTAGAGTGTAGAGGGGATAGGTAGCCTAGTGGTTAGAGTGTAGAGGCGGCAGGTAGCCTAGTGGTTAGAGTGTAGAGGCGGCAGGTAGCCTAGTGGTTAGAGTGTAGAGGCGGCAGGTAGCCTAGTGGTTAGAGTGTAGAGGCGGCAGGTAGCCTAGTGGTTACAGTGTAGAGGCGGCAGGTAGCCTAGTGGTTAGAGTGTAGAGGCGGCAGGTAGCCTAGTGGTTAGAGTGTAGAGGGGGTAGGTAGCCTAGTGGTTATAGCGTTGGGCCACTAACCGAAAGGTTGCTGGATCGAGTCCCCGAGCTGACGAGGTAAAAATCTGTCGTTCTGACCCTGAATAAGGCAGTTAACCCACTGTTCCCTGGTAGGCTGTCATTGTAACCGACTTGCCTAGTAAAATAAAACTGTTTTGACTGACATGTAATTCCAGCAGGTCCTGGAAGAGGAAACACTTCCTGTTCTAGTGAAATGAAACTCTTTTCTGTCAAAACATGACATCACAATAAGGTGTGGAATGTTCACTGTTGCACAGTCAACAACAGCAGGTCTGTTTGACTCCAGAGAAGTTGTCATGGTTGTCGTCGAAAGGAGCGGACCAAAGTGCAGCGTGTGTGTCGTTCCACATTTTATTTACACTGTGAAACTATGCGATACATACACAATAAACTGAACGAAAAAAAAAAAAAAAACGTGACGCAGAGTTGAAACATACACTAACTGAAAAACAATCTCCCACAAACCCAGGTAGGAAGAACACCTAAGTATGATCTACAATTAGAGACAACGATGACCAGCTGCCTCTAATTGGAGATCATCCCAAACAAAACCCAACATAGAAATACAAAACTAGAACATAACAACATAGAAAAACTAAATAGAAGAAGAAAAAAATGTCACGCCCTGACCTACTCTACCATAGAAAATAACAGCTTTCTATGGTCAGGACGTGACAGAAGTAGCTAATTGTTCCCTTGTTGGCGCAGACGTTAGCCTAGCTTCTAACTAACGTTAGCTAGCTAGCCATCAAGCTAGCAAGGTTTCCTTAGCAGCTTGTACACAGCCCACAGACTTGTGTCTAGAACCATGAATTGTCCTGGGAGTGTGACTGTTTGAATTGTTGCTGTTTCCATCTGGCCCTGCAACCTGCCCTGTCTGGAACTGCGAGAAGTACCAGTAAGTTGTTACCATGACTAAAACCAACGCCTGTGGGACTACCGTTGTGGACAGTGGTGTCTCTCTATCACAGGTGAACAAAATACTTCTACAAGCAGTTGTTACAATACAATACAATAGCTTCAAGTGTTTTGTCTAAATACTGATGGATTCAGCTAATAATAGAATTGGATGACCTGACCAGAAAAGGTCCAGGACTTGAAAAACAGTTTGCGGTTCTCCCAGGGTCAGCTCGATGAGTTTATACAAGAGAACGGCAAGATGACAGAAATCTTTATGGCATTGAAGGAGAACATCACTTCTGAATTCATGATAACAATGACAGAGAAATCAGATTATCTCGAGGAACAAATCAAGGTCGGAAACAACACTGTTGTGGAGGGAACTGAAGAATCTCCACATGAGACCTGGAGTCTGAGGATAAAGTGAGGGAAACGATCTCTGAGAAATTGAAGATGGACCACAGGAAAATTGAGGTGGAGCGCGCCCACAGGACTGGAAACCGGCCCAGGTGACCGGCCCAGGTGACCGGCCCAGGTGACAGGCCCAGGTGACAGGCACAGGTGACAGGCCCAGGTGACAGGCCCAGGTGACATGCCCAGGTGACAGGCCCAGGTGACAGGCCCAGGTGACAGGCCCAGGTGACCGGCCCAGGTGACCGGCCCAGGTGACAGGCCCAGGTGACAGGCCCAGGTGGCATGCCCAGGTGACCGGCCCAGGTGACCGGTCTAGGTGACACGCCCAGGTGACACGCCCAGGTGACACGCCCAGGTGACAGGCCCAGGTGACAGGCCCAGTTGACAGGCCCAGGTGACATGCCCAGGTGACATGCCCAGGTGACAGGCCCAGGTGACAGGCCCAGGTGACAGGCCCAGGTGACAGGCCCAGGTGACAGAACCAAGCCGTTAGAGGTCACGTTCCTGAGGTTCAAGGACAAGCAGTTCTGCAAAGATCCAACAACTTCAAATGACATTTTCTTCAACGAAGGACTATCCTGAATCTGTGCGCCAGAAGAGGAAAGATCCCAGCCATGAAAGCTGCCAGAGCACATGGGGGACATTGCTTGCATCTGCTATGACAGGCTCTTTGTCCTCCCTCCCTCCCAAAAGCCTTGAAGGGATGAGTGAGCCAAGCCTGTGGGTTCGTAGCTTCAACCCCTCACACACACCAACTGACTGATGGACTGCTGAAAAATAATTGTTTTTTCTTGCTTTGTTTGTTCCTTTCCATATTATATATATTTTTTATTATTATTATATTATTATCTCTGATAAGGTATCCAGGAAATATACCATATTAATATATGTAGCCTTAGAAATAAGTTTCAGGAAATCAATAACTTGTTAAAGACAGGAATGCCTATGGGGGAGGTGTTGCTGTATATATACAGTACCAGTCAAAAGTTTGGACACATCTACTCATTCAAGGGTTTTTCTTTATTTTCACTATTTTCTTCATTGTAAGATAATAGTGAAGACATCAAAACTATGAAATAACACATATGGAATCATTTAGTAACCAAAAAAGTGTCAAACAAATCAAAATATATGTTATATTTCAGATTATTCAAAGTAGCCAACCTTTACCTTGAAGACAGCTTTGCACACTCTTGGCATTCTCTCAACCAGCTTCATGAGGTAGTCACCTGGAATGCATTTCAATTAACAGGTGTACCTTATCTAAAGTACATTTGTGGAATTTCTTTCATTCATAATGCGTTTGAGCCAATTGGCTGTGTTGTGACAAGGTAGGGGTGGTATACAGAAGATAGCCCTATTTGGTAAAAGACCAAGTCCATATTATGGCAAGAACAGCTCAAATAAGCAAAGAGAAATGACAGTCAATCATTACTTTAAGACATGAAGGTCAGTCAATACGGAAAATTTCAAGAACTTCGAAAGTTTCATCAAGTGCAGTCGCAAAAACCATCAAGCGCTATGATGAAACTGGCTCTCATGAGGACCGCCACAGGAACGGAAAAGCCAGAGTACCTCTGCTTCAGAGGATAAGTTCAGTAGAGTTACCAGCCTGAGAAATTGCAACCCAATAAATTCTTCACAGAGTTCAAGTAAATCAAATGAAATAAAAATGTATTTGTCACATACACATGGTTAGCAGATGTTAATGCGAGTGTAGCGAAATGCTTGTGCTTCTAGTTCCGACAATGCAGTAATATCCAACGAGTAATCTAACCTAACAATTTCACAACAATTACCTTATACACACAAGTGTAAAGGATTGAATAAGAATATGTACATAAAAATATATGAATGAGTGATGGTATAGAACGGCATAGGCAAGATGCAGTAGATGGTATAGAGTACAGTATATACATATGAGATGAGTAATGTAGGATATGAAAACATATAAAAGTGGCATTGTTTAAAGTGGCTAGTGATACATTACATCAAGATGGTAAGATGCAGTAGATGGTATAGAGTACAGTATATACACATGAGATGAGTAATGTAGGGTATGAAAACGTTATATAAAGTGGCATTGTGGCTAGTGATACATTTATTACATACATTTTTCCATTATTAAAGTGGCTAGAGATGAGTCAGTATGTTGGCAGCAGCCACTCAATGTTAGTGATGGCTGTTTAACAGTCTGATGGCCTTGAGATAGAAGCTGTTTTTCAGTCTCTCGGTCCCAGCTTTGATGCACCTGTACTGACCTCGCCTTCTGGATGATAGCGGGGTGAACAGGTTGTGGCTTCGGGTGGTTGTTGTCCTTGATGATCTTTTTGGCCTTCCTGTGACATCGGGTGCTGTAGGTGTCCTGGAGGGCAGGTAGTTTGCCACCGGTAATGTGTTGTGCAGACCGCACCACCCTCTGGAGAGCCTTACGGTTATGGATGGAGCAGCTTCCATACCAGGCTGTGATACAGCCCGACAGGATGCTCTCGATTGTGCATCTGTAAAAGTTTGTGAGTGTTTTTGATGACAAGCCGAATTTCTTCAGCCTCCTGAGGTTGAAGAGGCGCTGTTGCGCCTTCTTCACCACGCTGTCTGTGTGGGTGGACCATTTCAGTTTGTCCGTGATGTGTACGCTGAGGAACTTAAAACTTTCCACCTTCTCCACTACTGTCCCATCGATGTGGATGGGGGGCTGCTCCCTCTGCTGTTTCCTGAAGTCCACGATCATCTCCTTTGTTTTGTTGATGTTGAGTGTGAGGTTATTTTCCTGACACCACACTCCGAGGGCCCTCACCTCCTCCCTGTAGGCTGAGAACGCACCCTTGTGGGGCCCCAGTGTTGAGGATCAGCGGGGTGGAGATGTTGTTTCCTACCTTCACCACCTGGGGGCGACCCGTCAGAAAGTCCAGGACCCAGTTGCACAGGGCGGGGTCAAGACCCAGGGTCTCGAGCTTAATGATGAGTTTGGAGGGTACTATGGTGTTAAATGCTGAGCTGTAGTCAATGAACAACAATCTTACATAGGTATTCCTCTTGTCGAGATGGGATAGGGCAGTGTGCAGTGTGATTGCGATTGTGTCGTCTGTGGACCTATTGGGGCGGTAAGCAAATTGGAGTGGGTCTAGGGTGTCAGGTAGGGTGGAGGTGATATGGTCCTTGACTAGTCTCTCAAAGCACTTCATGATGACGGAAGTGAGTGCTATGGGGTGGTAGTCATTTAGCTCAGTTACCTTTGCCTTCTTGGGAACAGGAACAATGGTGGCCCTCTTGAAGCATGTGGGGACAGCAGATTGGGATAAGGATGATTGAATATGTCTGTAAACACACCAGCCAGCTGGTCTGCGCATGCTCTGAGGGCGCGGCTGGGGATGCCGTCTGGGCCTGCAGCCTTTCGAGGATTAACACGTTTAAATGTTTTGCTCACGTCGGCTGCAGTGAAGGAGAGCCCACAGGTTTTGGTAGCGGGCCGTGTCGGTGGCACTGTATTGTCCTCAAAGCGAGCAAAGAAGTTGTTTAGTCTGTCTGGGAGCAAGACATCCTGGTCCCCGACAGGGCTGGTTTTCCTTTTATAGTTTGTGATTGACTGTAGACCCTGCCACATACCTCTCTTGTCTGAGCCGTTGAATTGCGACTCTACTTTGTCTCTATACTGACGCTTGGCTTGTTTGATTGCCTTGCGGAGGGAATAGCTACACTGTTTGTATTCAGACATGTTTCCGGTCACCTTGCCCTGATTAAAAGCAGTGGTTCGGGCTTTCAGTTTTGCGCGAATGCTGCCATCAATCCGCAGTTTCTGGTTTGAGAATGTTTTAATAGACGCTATGTGTACGACATCGCCGATGCACTTGCTAATAAACTCGCACACCGAATCAGCGTATTCTCTCAATGTTGTTGTTCGCCGCAATGCGGAACATATCCCAGTCCACGTGATCGAAGCAATCTTGAAGCGTGGAATCCGATTGGTCGGACCAGCGTTGAACAGACCTGAGCACAGGAGCTTCCTGTTTTAGTTTCTAAACAGACACATCTCAACATGTTCAGAGGTGACTGCAGGAATGAGACCTTCATGGTCGAATTGCTGCAAAGAAACCACTACTAAAGGACACCAATAAGAAGAAGAGACTTGCTTGGTCCAAGAAACACGAGAAATGGACATTAGACCGGTGGAAATCTGTCCTTTTGTCTGATGAGCCCAAATTTGAGATTTTTGGTTCCAACCGCCGTGTCTTTCTGAGACGCAGAGTAGGTGAACGGATGATCTCTGCATGTGTGGTTCCCACCGTGAAGCATGGAGGAGGAGGAGGTGTGATGGTGTGGGGCTGCTTTGTTGGTGACACTATCAGTGATTTTATTTACAATTCAAGGCACACTTAACCAGCATGGCTACCACAGCATTCTGCAGCGACACGCCATCCCATCTGGTTTGTGCTTAGTGGGACTATCATTTGTTTTTCAACCTGACGATGACCCAACACACCTCTAGGCTGTGTAAGGGCTATTTGACTAAGAAGGGGAGTGATGGAGTGCTGCATCAGTTGACCTGGCCTCCACAATCACCCGACCTCAACCCAATTCATATGGTTTGGGATGAGTTGAACCACAGAGTGAAGGAAAAGTAGCCAACAAGTGCTCAGCATATGTAGGAACTCCTTCAAAACTGTTGGAAAAAGCTTTCCAGGAGAAGCTTTGTCGCTCTCTCGCTCTCTCAATTTGTTATCCCATGCCTGCTGTAAAAAGTATGAAAGATCGTTGTTTTTTTTATGAGAAAATGAACTTTTGTGAACCACTCATAATATTTATTGTTTTTATACGCACCAACCAAGAATATTAAACGTTTAGATAGCCTGATTTTTTCGCTATAATCACAGCCATGAAATAAGCAGAGATTTGACTTCTACTTCACGTCATCCTCCCAACGATCTATAACATGTTTTAGTGTGTGTGTGTCAGCGTGTGTGTCGGTGTGTGTGTGTTTGTTTGTGTGTCGTATGTGGTATGGCCGACCAGCCTCTCTGTCTCTATCTGTCTGTCTCTCTCTCTCTTTCTTTCTCTCTCTCTCTCTCTCTCGCTCTCTCTCTCTTTCTCTTTCTTTCTCT
>NC_059457.1:93090575-93108075 GCF_905237065.1 Salmo salar
TTATTAGGAGGCTGGAATCCTTGGGGGAAGGACAGCGGGCATTTACAAGAAGGGAGAGAATATTTATTTTCTTGTTGTTATTTATTCAACAACAACAACAATATGATGGTGTGCCGATCTGAAATGGTATTCTATTTACATAACACAGAGTCGGAGATGGGTAGTGGGATGCCAATCAAGTTAGCTAGCTCGTAGGGCCATGTTGGTGCACGTGTGTGTGTGTGTGTGTGTGTGTGTGTGTGTGTGTGTGTGTGTGTGTGTGTGTGTGTGTGTGTGTGTGTGTGTGTGTGTGTGTGTGTGTGTGTGTGTGTGTGTGCAGACTACCCAGCGATGTGTTCCAAATGGCGCCATAATCCCTTTATTGTGCACTTACCTTCAAAGTGAATTCTCAGGAATTTACCGTCATTGCTGTGTACGACCCCCCCCCCCGCCCCCCATCTGAGATATCTACTGCAGCCCTCATCCTTCACCTACAACACCCGTCCGACCATGTCACATTCTGTCAAACGGCCCGAAAGCACACATGGATCCCTGGGTCGCTCGTCTTTTCAGTTCGCATGCTGCTAACGACCGGAACGAGCTGCAACAAAACACTCAATCTGGACAGTTTTATCTCCATCTCTTCATTCCAAGACTCAATCATCGACACTCTTACTGAGAGTTGTGGCTGCTTTTTGTGTGATGTGTGATTGTTGTCTCTACCTTCTTGTCCTTTGTGCTGTTGTCTGTGCCCAATAATGTTTGTACCATGTTTTGTGCTGCTACCATGTTTTGTTGCTACCATGTTGTTGTCATGTTGTGTTTCTACCATGTTGTTGTCATGTTTCTACCGTGCTGTGTTGTCATGTGTTGCTGCCATGCTATGTTGTTGTCTTAGGTCTCTCTTTATGTAGTGTTGTCGCGATGTGTGTTTTGTTCGATATTTATTTTTTAATTTCTTTATTTTTTTATCCCAGCCCCCCGTCCCCTCACGAGGCCTTTTGCCTTCTGGTAGGCCGTCATTGTAAATAAGAATTTGTTCTTAACTGACTTGCCTAGTTAAATAAAGGTTAAATAAAACATTTTTTTTTTTTAAAACACAGACTGTGTTCATTGTGGAGAGAGAGACTTTAACAAATGTAATTTGAGGTCCATGCTCTCCAATTGCTATCAACATATTGACTCTCCAACTCACCGAATTTCAACACTTGACCCCTCCTACCGTCGTCATGTGACCATGACTATATTTTTTCCCGCCTAAAAACAGAGACTCAATAGGGAAGTTCCAGGTGGTCAGGTCTGTACCCCGCCGGTCTGACCAATCGGAACGCATGATCAACACGTGGACTGAAATGTGTTACAGGGCGCCGACTCAGTTACCGGATTCATAAAAAAAAAAAAAACGATGCATAGATGATGTGATACCGATGGTGTCTTTTTAAAAACTTTTTAAAAACTTGAAAACCGTGGGTTAATGTCAGTCTTGTCTGGAAACTGAAGAAGATGCTGCTTATAAACACTGCGAGGTAACCAGGGACAGTATGGTTAAACAGTACAGGTACGACCTACGACCTTCGCAGATCGATCAAGATCGCAAGACACAAGTATAGGGACAAAGCGGAGGACCAATTCAGTGGGTCGGACACCAGTCGTATGTGGCAGAGGCTCCAAACTATCATCACAAAAAGAAAGCCGGTCACGTTGAGGACACCATCCTATCGGACGAGTAAAACACCTTTTTCTCCTGCTTCGACGAATCTGAGCTGCCGAGGAGAGCCCCCCGAGGACAACGAGGTCTACAACTCTGAGCTGCTGAGGAGAGCCCCCTGAGGACAACGAGGTCTATGACTCTGAGCTGCTGAGGAGAGCCCCCCGAGGACAACGAGGTCTACGACTCTGAGCTGCTGAGGAGAGCCCCCCGAGGACAACGAGGTCTACGACTCTGAGCTGCTGAGGAGAGCCCCCCGAGGACAACGAGGTCTACGACTCTGAGCTGCTGAGGAGAGCCCCCTGAGGACAACGAGGGCTACATGCTGACGGTCTCCATGGAGGACGTATGTAAGTCATTTAAGCGTGTTAACCTTCGCAAGGCTTGCCGGTCCAGACGGTATCCCTAGCCACGCCCTCAGAGCAAGCTAGCTGTTGTATTTACGGACATTTTCAATCTACATTTTTATTTTTTATTTTAGTAATTTAGCATTTAATTTGGATTTAATTTATGATTTATTTTGGTCAATTATCTACACAAAATACTCTGTAATGTGAAATTGGAAGAAACATTGTAGCTCAGGCTGTTGTCCCCACCTGCTTCAAGACATCCACTATTATCCCCTGACCAAGAAAGACAAAGTAACTGAACTGAATGACGAGCAACCCATCACTTCCCTCATCGTGAAGAGAGGCTAGTCAAAGACCACATCACTTCCCTCATCGTGAAGAGAGGCTAGTCAAAGACCACATCACTTCCTCCCTCCCCGACACACTCCAACCTCTCCAATTCATCTAGAACCCTGACAGATCCACGGACGACACAATCGACCTTTAGCACTGCACACTGCCCTCGCCCACCTGGACAAGAGGAATG
This sequence comes from Salmo salar, assembly GCF_905237065.1. Classification (NCBI taxonomy): domain Eukaryota; kingdom Metazoa; phylum Chordata; class Actinopteri; order Salmoniformes; family Salmonidae; genus Salmo; species Salmo salar. The sequence continues at coordinate 93,093,139 of NC_059457.1, forward strand.
CATACTGTACGTGAGGATGCTGTTCATCGACTACAGCTCGGCCTTCAACGCCGTAGTGTCCTGTTAGCTCAATAGAAAGCTCAAGGCCCTGGGTCTGAACTCCTCCCTATGCAGTTGGGTCCTGGACTTCCTGCTGTCTTTTACATTCTAGAAGAAATGCAGACATTTAAAATCCCAGTGTTGCACCACGACACCAGTTCAAGGAACCATATCCAAATATGCCGTACAGGAACTGAATTACAACACAGAGTGAAGCGTTATAAACTATTTACAGAAAGCACTGGGACCTTTAACCACAGATGTGTCTGTGACCAGTTTCAGCACTGGGACCTCCAACCACAGATGTGTGTGTTACCAGTTTCAGCACTGGGACCTTTAACCACAGATGTGTCTGAGACCAGTTTCAGCACTGGGACCTTTAACAACAGATGTGTCTGAGACCAGTTTCAGCACTGGGACCTTTAACAACAGATGTGTGTGTTACCAGTTTCAGCACTGGGACCTTTAACAACAGATGTGTCTGTTACCAGTTTCAGCACTGGGACCTTTAACCACAGATGTGTGTGTTACCAGTTTCAGCACTGGGACCTTTAACAACAGATGTGTCTGTTACCAGTTTCAGCACTGGGACCTCCAACCACAGATGTGTCTGAGACCAGTTTCAGCACTGGGACCTCCAACCACAGATGTGTGTGTTACCAGTTTCAGCACTGGGACCTTTAACCACAGATGTGTCTGTTACCAGTTTCAGCACTGGGACCTTTAACCACAGATGTGTCTGTTACCAGTTTCAGCACTGGGACCTCCAACCACAGATGTGTCTGAGACCAGTTTCAGCACTGGGACCTTTAACCACAGATGTGTCTGTTACCAGTTTCAGCACTGGGACCTTTAACAACAGATGTGTGTGTTACCAGTTTCAGCACTGGGACCTTTAACCACAGATGTGTCTGAGACCAGTTTCAGCACTGGGACCTTTAACAACAGATGTGTCTGTTACCAGTTTCAGCACTGGGACCTTTAACCACAGATGTGTCTGTTACCAGTTTCAGCACTGGGACCTTTAACCACAGATGTGTCTGTTACCAGTTTCAGCACTGGGACCTTTAACAACAGATGTGTGTGTTACCAGTTTCAGCACTGGGACCTCCAACCACAGATGTGTCTGTTACCAGTTTCAGCACTGGGACCTTTAACCACAGATGTGTCTGAGACCAGTTTCAGCACTGGGACCTTTAACAACAGATGTGTGTGTTACCAGTTTCAGCACTGGGACCTCCAACCACAGATGTGTCTGTTACCAGTTTCAGCACTGGGACCTTTAACCACAGCTGCTCCTGATGATACCAAGTTATATCACATTAAACTGCTTCTGATGATACCAAGTTATATCACATTAAACTGCTGCTGATGATACCAAGTTATATCAAATTAACCTTTTGGGCTCACCCTAGGATAGGGGGCGCCACAGCGCATTTTGAAAAAAATGTGTGCCCATTTTCAACGGCCTACTAATCAAACTCAGAAGCTAGGATATGCATATAATTAATACCTGTGGATAGAAAACACCCTAAAGTTTCTAAAACTGTTTGAATGGTGTCTGTGAGTATAACAGAACTCATATGGCAGTCAAAACCCCGAGACAGATCGAAACAGGAAGTAGAATTCTGAATTGTGGACTCAACTTCACATCTTTCCCTATTAATCACACCGTGAGCTATCGTTCATTGAGCACTTTCTATTGCTTCCACTAGATGTCCCCAGTCTTTACACAGTGGTTTGAGCCTTCTACTGTCGAAACTGAATGAATGAGACGCTGTGGAAATTGGTCACAGGGGGAGGGCCATCACCATTATGACGCCGGCGGCCCTGTCTACCCCCTCCTTTCGAAACGTTTTGAAACACAATACAATCGTCCCCCTCGAATCTTATTGGCTCTCTTGTTGAAACAGGCCCTGAAGATTTATGTTATACAACGTTTCACATGTTTGAACGAACCTAAATGGGGGAAAAATGTTATTTTTCGAAACCGCTGTCCCGCGCCCGACGGAGCATTTGGATACAGCCTTCAGACGCGCTAACAACAGCAAGCTAATGGAACATAAAGGATGGACTTTTTCGACCGAAAATAGATTTGTTGTGGACCTGGGATTCCTGGAAGTGCTTTCTGATGAAGACAACTAATGGTAAGGGATTATTGACAATAGTATACAAGATTAGATGTGATATGCGATTGTTCCAAGATGGCGCCGAGCTCGGTTTACCAGCGAATTTTCTGAGTATCGCATCCCCTTTTATCGCTAAGTGTGATTACCCAGTAAAGTTATTTTAAAATCTGGTATGACAGGTGCTTTCAAGAGATATTCATCTATAAATCTTAGAATGACAATATTACATAAAAAAAAAAAAATTGAATAGTAATTCAGTAAATAGTAGCACTGTTTCCCTGGATGCATTTGAGGGAAAATAGTTAGTCAACGTCAGACGCCGATGTAAAATGCTGTTTTTATATATAAATATGAACTTTATTGAACAAAAGAATGAATGCATTGTGTAACATGATGTCCTAGGTGTGTCATCTGATGAAGTTTGTAAAAGGTTAGTGCTGCATTTAGCTGTTTTTTGGTTATTTGTGATGCATGTGTTGGTCGGAAAATGGCTATGTTGCTACTTTTACCATGTACTCTAACATAATCTAATGTTTTGCTTTTCCTGTAAAACCTTTTTGAAATCGGACGACGTGGGTCGATTCAGGAGAAGTGTATCTATAAAACGATATGAGACAGTCCTATATTTGAAAAAATATATATATTACATTTCGTTATGCTAATGTCGCTAGGAGTTTTTCGCTGGATGTTGATCCCGCTTACGGGACGAGACGCTCAAGAGGTTAAACTGCTCCTGATGATACCAAGTTATATCACATTAAACTGCTTCTGATGATACCAAGTTATATCACATTAAACTGCTTCTGATGATACCAAGTTATATCACTGCTTCTGATGATACCAAGTTATATCACATTAAACTGCTCCTGATGATACCAAGTTATATCACATCAAACTGCTTCTGATGATACCAAGTTATATCACATTAAACTGCTGCTGATGATACCAAGTTATATCACATTAAACTGCTTCTGATGATACCAAGTTATATCACATTAAACTGCTTCTGATGATACCAAGTTATATCAAATTAAACTGCTGCTGATGATACCAAGTTATATCACATTAAACTGCTCCTGATGATACCAAGTTATATCACATTAAACTGCTGCTGATGATACCAAGTTATATCACATTAAACTGCTGCTGATGATACCAAGTTATATCACATTAAACTGCTTCTGATGATACCAAGTTATATCACATTAAACTGCTGCTGATGATACCAAGTTATATCACATTAAACTGTTTCTGATGATACCAAGTTATATCACATTAAACTGCTTCTGATGATACCAAGTTATATCACATTAAACTGCTGCTGATGATACCAAGTTATATCACATTAAACTGCTTCTGATGATACCAAGTTATATCACATTAAACTGCTGCTGATGATACCAAGTTATATCACATTAAACTGCTTCTGATGATACCAAGTTATATGACATTAAACTGCTGCTGATGATACCAAGTTATATCACATTAAACTGCTGCTGATGATACCAAGTTATATCACTGCTTCTGATGATACCAAGTTATATCACATTAAACTGCTTCTGATGATACCAAGTTATATCACATTAAACTGCTTCTGATGATACCAAGTTATATCACATCAAACTGCTTCTGATGATACCAAGTTATATCACATTAAACTGCTTCTGATGATACCAAGTTATATCACATTAAACTGCTGCTGATGATACCAAGTTATATCACATTAAACTGCTTCTGATGATACCAAGTTATATCACTGCTTCTGATGATACCAAGTTATATCACATCAAACTGCTTCTGATGATACCAAGTTATATCACATCAAACTGCTGCTGATGATACCAAGTTATATTACATTAAACTGCGGCTGATGATACCAAGTTATATCACTGCTTCTGATGATACCAAGTTATATCACATTAAACTGCTTCTGATGATACCAAGTTATATCACATTAAACTGCTTCTGATGATACCAAGTTATATCACATCAAACTGCTTCTGATGATACCAAGTTATGTCACATTAAACTGCTTCTGATGATACCAAGTTATATAACACATTAAACTGCTTCCGATGATACCAAGTTATATCACTGCTTCTGATGATACCAAGTTATATCACATTAAACTGCTTCTGATGATACCAAGTTATATGACATCAAACTGCTGCTGATGATACCAAGTTATATCACATTAAACTGCTGCTGATGATACCAAGTTATATCACTGCTTCTGATGATACCAAGTTATATCACATTAAACTGCTTCTGATGATACCAAGTTATATCACATTAAACTGCTTCTGATGATACCAAGTTATATCACATTAAACTGCTTCTGATGATACCAAGTTATATCACATTAAACTGCTTCTGATGATACCAAGTTATATCACATCAAACTGCTTCTGATGATACCAAGTTATATCACATTAAACTGCTGCTGATGATACCAAGTTATATCACATTAAACTGCTTCTGATGATACCAAGTTATATCACATCAAACTGCTGCTGATGATACCAAGTTATATCACATTAAACTGCTGCTGATGATACCAAGTTATATCACTGCTTCAGATGATACCAAGTTATATCACATTAAACTGCTTCTGATGATACCAAGTTATATCACTGCTTCTGATGATACCAAGTTATATCACATTAAACTGCTTCTGATGATACCAAGTTATATCACATTAAACTGCTGCTGATGATACCAAGTTATTTCACATTAAACTGCTGCTGATGATACCAAGTTATATCACATTAAACTGCTTCTGATGATACCAAGTTATATCACATTAAACTGCTGCTGATGATACCAAGTTATATCACATTAAACTGCTTCTGATGATACCAAGTTATATCACATTAAACTGCTTCTGATGATACCAAGTTATATCACTGCTTCTGATGATACCAAGTTATATCACATTAAACTGCTTCTGATGATACCAAGTTATATCACATTAAACTGCTGCTGATGATACCAAGTTATTTCACATTAAACTGCTGCTGATGATACCAAGTTATATCACATTAAACTGCTTCTGATGATACCAAGTTATATCACATTAAACTGCTGCTGATGATACCAAGTTATATCACATTAAACTGCTTCTGATGATACCAAGTTATATCACATTAAACTGCTTCTGATGATACCAAGTTATATCACTGCTTCTGATGATACCAAGTTATATCACATTAAACTGCTTCTGATGATACCAAGTTATATCACATTAAACTGCTGCTGATGATACCAAGTTATTTCACATTAAACTGCTGCTGATGATACCAAGTTATATCACATTAAACTGCTTCTGATGATACCAAGTTATATCACATTAAACTGCTGCTGATGATACCAAGTTATATCACCTTAAACTGCTTCTGATGATACCAAGTTATATGACATTAAACTGCTTCTGATGATACCAAGTTATATCACTGCTTCTGATGATACCAAGTTATATCACTGCTTCTGATGATACCAAGTTATATCACATTAAACTGCTTCTGATGATACCAAGTTATATCACTGCTTCTGATGATACCAAGTTATATCACATTAAACTGCTTCTGATGATACCAAGTTATATCACATTAAACTGCTGCTGATGATACCAAGTTATTTCACATTAAACTGCTGCTGATGATACCAAGTTATATCACATTAAACTGCTTCTGATGATACCAAGTTATATCACATTAAACTGCTGCTGATGATACCAAGTTATATCACCTTAAACTGCTTCTGATGATACCAAGTTATAAGACATTAAACTGCTTCTGATGATACCAAGTTATATCACTGCTTCTGATGATACCAAGTTATATCACTGCTTCTGATGATACCAAGTTATATCACATTAAACTGCTTCTGATGATACCAAGTTATATCACATTAAACTGCTCCTGATGATACCAAGTTATATTATGCTATATGCTATGCTATATTGTAATTACTTCGCCACCATGGCCGATTTATTGCCTTCCTACATTATCCTACCTCATTTACACACACTATATACAGACTTTTCTACTGTATTATTGACTGTACGCTTGTTTATTTCCATGTGTAACTCTGTTGTTGTTGTTTGTGTCGAACTGCTTTTATCTTGGCCAGGTCGCAGTTGTAAATGAGAACTTGTTCTCAACTAGACTACCTGGATTTAAATAAAGGTGAAATAAAATAAATAAATAAATATTACATAGAAAAATGCAATGATGGCATCCAACCACTAGAGTGTGCTGTTGCACTACAGTAGCGCAGGAAACATTGCTAATGTTGTCCAGGTAAACGTGCATTCTGTGGCATACCCCATGACAGGTGTTCAACACCAGCAAAGAAGACAGGGAAAGATTACATCAACTGCCTCCCAATTGACACCTTGTTCCCTATTTAGGTTCCTATGGGCCCTGGTCTAAAGTAGTGCACTATATAGGGAATAGGGTTCTATAGGGCTCTGGTCTAAAGTAGTGCACTATATATAGGGAATAGGGTTCTATAGGGTCCTGGTCTAAAGTAGTGCACTATATATAGGGAATAGGGTTCTATAGGGTCCTGGTCTAAAGTAGAGCACTATATATAGGGAATAGGGTTCTATAGGGTCCTGGTCTAAAGTAGTGCACTATATATAGGGAATAGGGTTCTATAGGGCCCTGGTCTAAAGTAGTGCACTATATAGGGAATAGGGTTCTATAGGGTCCTGGTCTAAAGTAGTGCACTATATATAGGGAATAGGGTTCTATAGGGTCCTGGTCTAAAGTAGTGCACTATATAGGGAATAGGGTTCTATAGGGCCCTGGTCTAAAGTAGTGCACTATATAGGGAATAGGGTTCTATAGGGTCCTGGTCTAAAGTAGTGCACTATATAGGGAATAGGTTCCTATAGGGTCCTGGTCTAAAGTAGTGCACTATATAGGGAATAGGGTTCTATAGGGCCCTGGTCTAAAGTAGTGCTCTATATAGGGAATAGGGTTCTATAGGGCCCTGGTCTAAAGTAGTGCACTATATATAGGGAATAGGGTTCTATAGGGCCCTGGTCTAAAGTAGTGCACTATATAGGGAATAGGGTTCTATAGGGCCCTGGTCTAAAGTAGTGCACTATATAGGGAATAGGGTTCTATAGGGCCCTGGTCTAAAGTAGTGCACTATATATAGGGAATAGGGTTCCATAGGGCTCTGGTCTAAAGTAGTGCACTATATAGGGAACAGGGTTCTACAGGGCCCTGGTCTAAAGTAGTGCACTATAGGGAATAGGGCTCTGGTCTAAAGTAGTGCACTATATAGGGAACAGGGTTCTACAGGGCCCTGGTCTAAAGTAGTGCACTATATAGGGAATAGTGTTCCATTTGGGACGTGTTCAAACACATACAAGGAAGAGGAGGGTAAAAAACCTCCTGATACTGCTGACTGTGAGGTCATTTCCTCTGAGATGACCCCATGACCCCATGGACAGGATGAGGAATAGAGATGTGTTCCCAAGACGGACAAATATCCCTCTTCCCCCGAACCACAGAGCTAGAGTTTGTCCCAAATGCCACCCTATTCCCTATTTAGTGCATCGCTTTTGACCAGAGCCCTATTCCCTTTATAGTGGCCCTACGGGTCCCGGTCTAAAGTAGTGCATTATATATAGGGAATAGGGTGTCATTTGGAACATGGGAACAGCTTTCCTATTCTAACACACACTGGGGAAAACACAAAGCCCAAAATCAGCAATATACACCATCAATAATTAACTAGGCATGCAGTCACAGAGTGGAGGGACGGTGGAGGACTACACTCTACCGCTTAGTCTGAAACACTGGTGATAGTGGGTCATTAAGAGGAGAGGAGAGGAGAGGAGAGGAGAGGAGAGGAGAGGAGAGGAGAGGAGAGGAGAGGAGAGGAGAGGAGAGGAGAGGAGAGGAGAGGGAGGGGAGGGGAGGAGAGGAGAGGAAAGGAGAGGAGAGGAGAGGAGAGGAGGAGAGGAGAGGAGAGGAGAGGAGAGGAGAGGAGAGGAGAGGAGAGGAGAGGAGAGGAGAGGAGAGGAGAGGAGAGGAGAGGAGAGGAGAGGAGAGGAGAGGAGAGGAGAGGAGAGGAGAGGAGAGGAGAGGAGAGGGGAGGGGAGGAGAGGAGATCGGATTGGCTGTGGATGCTAAGGCCAATGGAGCACACTGATTGGCTGTAGGCTCTGAGGACTCATATCTAAAATACAAGCTGCGCCTAACTCCGAAAGCAAAGCACTTCGACCATCTCTGAAAAAGCTCTAGACCCTTCTTCCAATGACATCATCTCCTCTCACTTGGAATCAGCACCTACACCAGACCCTGAGCATTAGTTACATGCTAAAGTGATATTCCAGGGGCACTGGTTGGTTGATCCTTCAGACAGTACAGTTGATCAGAGAGACAGTAGAGCGAGAGACAGAGAGAGAGAGAGAGAGAGAGAGAGAGAGAGACAGAGAGAGAGAGAGAGACAGAGAGAGAGAGAGAGAGAGAGAGAGAGAGAGAGGGGAGAAAGAGAGATAGGGAGAGAGAGGGAAGGAGAGGGAGAGAGAGAGGAAGGGAGCGAGAGAGAGGGGGGAGAGAGAGAGAGAGAGAGAGAGAGAGGGGGAGAGAGAGAGAGAGGGGGAGAGAGAGAGATAGGGAGAGAGAGGGAAGGAGAGGGAGAGAGAGAGGAAGGGAGAGAGAGAGAGGGAGAGAGAGGGAAGGAGAGGGAGAGAGAGAGGAAGGGAGAGAGAGAGAGAGAGGGGGGAAGAGAGAGAGAGGGGGGAGAAGGAGAGGGAGAAAGAGAAAGAGAAGGAATGGGAGAGAGAGAGGGGGAGAAGGAGAAGGAGAAGGAGAGGAAGAAAGAGAAGGAAAGGGAGAGAGAGAGGGGGGAGAAGGAGAGGGAGAAGGAGAGGAAGGAACAGAAGTTGTATACTTGCCTATAAGTAGCATATTGTTTTTCAACATGCTTTTCTCCTCCATCAAAACAACAGCTGATTCCAAAGGAGGACTGAGGTAGGATACACACTAAGGACTGAGGTAGGATACACACTAAGGACTGGGGTAGGATACACACTAAGGACTGAGGTAGGATACACTAAGGACTGAGGTAGGATACACACTAAGGACTGAGGTAGAATAGACACTAAGGACTGAGGTAGGATACACACTAAGGACTGAGGTAGGATACACACTAAGGACTGGGGTAGGATACACACTAAGGACTGAGGTAGGATACACACTAAGGACTGAGGTAGGATAACACACTAAGGACTGGGGTAGGATACACATTAAGGACTGAGGTAGGATACACATTAAGGACTGAGGTAGGATACACTAAGGACTGAGGTAGGATACACACTAAGGACTGGGGTAGAATACACACTAAGGACTGGGGTAGGATAACATTAAGGACTGAGGTAGGATACACACTAAGGACTGAGGTAGGATACACACTAAGGACTGAGGTAGGATACACACTAAGGACTGGGGTAGGATACACACTAAGGACTGAGGAAGGATACACACTAAGGACTGAGGTAGGATACACACTAAGGACTGAGGTAGGATACACACTAAGGACTGGGGTAGGATACACACTAAGGACTGAGGTAGGATACACACTAAGGACTGAGGTAGGATACACACTAAGGACTGAGGTAGGATACACACTAAGGACTGGGGTAGGATACACACTAAGGACTGAGGAAGGATACACACTAAGGACTGAGGTAGGATACACATTAAGGACTGAGGTAGGATACACACTAAGGACTGGGGTAGGATACACACTAAGGACTGGGGTAGAATACACACTAAGGAGTGGGGTAGGATACACATTAAGGACTGAGGTAGGATACACACTAAGGACTGAGGTAGGATACACACTAAGGACTGAGGTAGGATACACACTAAGGACTGAGGTAGGATACACACTAAGGACTGGGGTAGGATACACTAAGGACTGAGGTAGGATAACACAATAAGGACTGAGGTAGGATACACAATAAGGACTGAGGTAGTATACACACTAAGGACTGGGGTAGGATACACACTAAGGACTGAGGTAGGATACACACTAAGGACTGAGGTAGGATACACACTAAGGACTGAGGTAGGATAACACACTAAGGACTGGGGTAGGATACACATTAAGGACTGAGGTAGGATACACATTAAGGACTGAGGTAGGATACACTAAGGACTGAGGTAGGATACACACTAAGGACTGGGGTAGAATACACACTAAGGAGTGGGGTAGGATACACATTAAGGACTGAGGTAGGATACACACTAAGGACTGAGGTAGGATACACACTAAGGACTGAGGTAGGATACACACTAAGGACTGGGGTAGGATACACACTATGGACTGAGGAAGGATAAACACTAAGGACTGAGGTAGGATACACACTAAGGACTGAGGTAGGATACACACTAAGGACTGGGGTAGGATACACACTAAGGACTGAGGTAGGATACACACTAAGGACTGAGGTAGGATACACACTAAGGACTGAGGTAGGATACACACTAAGGACTGGGGTAGGATACACACTAAGGACTGAGGAAGGATACACACTAAGGACTGAGGTAGGATACACATTAAGGACTGAGGTAGGATACACACTAAGGACTGGGGTAGGATACACACTAAGGACTGGGGTAGAATACACACTAAGGAGTGGGGTAGGATACACATTAAGGACTGAGGTAGGATACACACTAAGGACTGAGGTAGGATACACACTAAGGACTGAGGTAGGATACACACTAAGGACTGAGGTAGGATACACACTAAGGACTGGGGTAGGATACACTAAGGACTGAGGTAGGATAACACAATAAGGACTGAGGTAGGATAAACAATAAGGACTGAGGTAGGATACACACTAAGGACTGGGGTAGGATACACACTAAGGACTGAGGTAGGATACACACTAAGGACTGAGGTAGGATACACACTAAGGACTGAGGTAGGATAACACACTAAGGACTGGGGTAGGATACACATTAAGGACTGAGGTAGGATACACATTAAGGACTGAGGTAGGATACACTAAGGACTGAGGTAGGATACACACTAAGGACTGGGGTAGAATACACACTAAGGACTGGGGTAGGATAACATTAAGGACTGAGGTAGGATACACACTAAGGACTGAGGTAGGATACACTAAGGACTGAGGTAGGATACACACTAAGGACTGGGGTAGGATACACATTAAGGACTGAGGTAGGATACACTAAGGACTGAGGTAGGATACACACTAAGGACTGAGGTAGGATGCACACTAAGGACTGAGGTAGGATACACACTAAGGAGTGGGGTAGGATACACTAAGGACTGAGGTAGGATAACACAATAAGGACTGAGGTAGGATACACAATAAGGACTGAGGTAGGATACACACTAAGGACTGGGGTAGGATACACACTAAGGACTGAGGTAGGATAAACACTAAGGACTGGGGTAGGATACACACTAAGGACTGAGGAAGGATACACACTAAGGACTGAGGTAGGATACACACTAAGGACTGAGGTAGCATACACACTAAGGACTGGGGTAGGATACTCACAAAGGACTGAGGTAGGATACACACTAAGGACTGAGGTAGAATACACATGACTATCCTCAATGAAAGGTGTGGAGGACACTCTTCCCTTCGTCTACTAACCAATGTTCTCTCTCCTCGACCACCACAGCTTATCGGTTTCGAGGTCACGGAGAAGAGAGGACAGAGCTCGAGCAGAGGACGTTGGAATGGCCAATGAGGATCTCCCAACGAGAGAGGGACAGGGGGAGAGTTTTAGAGAGTTGACTCGCGGAGAGGACGGTCCTCTGCCCAATGAGAATTTTCCAAAGAGAGAGGCAGGGGGAGAGTTTTAGAGAGTTGACTCGCGGAGAGGACGGTCCTCTGCCCAATGAGAATTTTCCAAAGAGAGAGGCAGGGGGAGAGTTTTAGAGAGTTGACTCGCGGAGAGGACGGTCCTCTGCCCAATGAGAATTTTCCAAAGAGAGAGGCAGGGGGAGAGTTTTAGAGAGTTGACTCGCGGAGAGGACGGTCCTCTGCCCAATGAGAATTTTCCAAAGAGAGAGGCAGGGGGTGAGTTTTAGAGAGTTGACTCGCGGAGAGGACGGTCCTCTGCCCAATGAGAATTTTCCAACGAGAGAGGCAGGGGGAGAGTTTTAGAGAGTTGACTCGCGGAGAGGACGGTCCTCTGCCCAATGAGAATTTTCCAAAGAGAGAGGCAGGGGGAGAGTTTTAGAGAGTTGTCTTGATGATAGTGTTGTTTGTTGAGAACAAAGGCCTTGTGGTTAGAGTTTCCACCCTGAGACTGGAAGGTTGGGTCAAGTTATAACAAAAAACTGTAAAAATTGGACGGGATGCCTCTCTGCTTGTCCCCAGACCTTCCAGTAGTAATAATACTCAGTAATACTCAGACCCAACAGTAGTAATAATACTCAGTTATACTCAGACCCTCCAGTAGTAATAATACTCTGTTGTACTCAGACACACCAGTAGCAATAATACTCAGTAATACTCACACCCACCAGTAGTAATAATACTCAGTGATACTGTTAAAGGAATTTTATATCTTGATGATAACAATCAATAATCAATTTGCCTTGATTAATGCCCAAGGTTTGTAAGACAATGGGTTAAAATAATTAGGCAAGGACTCAGCTTTCTGCAAAAGGTTTCTGTAGCTTTATTCATGAGAACGTTCTGGCGTCAGGATAACAAAACAGTCATTATATAGTTCTTGCTAACTTACGCACATGCATTTACACACAATCCGTTGGTGACCTGCAACCCCCATAAACTTCTCACACTGTTTATCACCTTCTGGCTCAGCCTGTTCCTTTCCTTCAAGGATAGGAACTCTCTGAAGTTTTACTCCCTTGACCATCTGCCTCTCTATCTCTCTATACTAATTGCACACACACATTTCTTTCCCTCTCCAGTGGTTCCTGGACTTTCCGGAACTAATCAGACCAATCGATCCCTACATTGATCGTTACATTGATTATTCATTAACCCTGCTGTATGACTAATAATTCATCATGGTGTATTGATGCATTTACCTTTATTAGATCATTCTCTTATCAGATACTCAGACCCTCCAGTAGTAATAATACTCAGTTATACTCAGACCCATCAGTAGTAATAATACTAAGTTATACTAAGACCCTCCAAGAGGAATAATGCTCAGTTATACTCAGACCCACCAGTAGTAATAATACTCAGTGATACTCAGACCCAACAGTAGTAATAATACTCAGTGATACTCAGACCCTCCAGTAGTAATAATACTCAGTTATACTCAGACCCATCAGTAGTAATAATACTCAGTTATACTCAGACCCTCCAGTAGTAATAATGCTCAGTTATACTCAGACCCTCCAGTAGTAATAATGCTCGGTGTTACTCAGACCCTCAGTAGTAATAATACTCGGTGTTACTCAGACCCTCAGTAGTAATAATACTTGGTGTTACTCAGACCCACCAGTAGTAATAATACTCAGTTAAACTCAGACCCACCAGTAGTAATAATACTCAGTTATACTCAGACCCTCAGTAGTAATAATACTTGGTGTTACTCAGACCCACCAGTAGTAATAATACTCAGTTAAACTCAGACCCACCAGTAGTAATAATACTCAGTGATACTCAGACCCAACAGTAGTAATAATACTCAGTGATACTCAGATCCACCAGTAGCAATAATACTCAGTGATACTCAGACCCACCAGTAGTAATAATACTCAGTTATACTCAGACCCACCAGTAGTAGTAATACTCAGTTATACTCAGACCCACCAGTAGTAATAATACTCGATGTTACTCAGACTCTCAGTAGTAATAATACTCGGTGTTACTCAGACCCACCAGTAGTAATAATACTCAGTGTTACTCAGACCCTCCAGTAGTAATAATACTCAGTTATACTCAGACCCACCAGTAGTAATACTCTGTGTTACTCGGACTCTCAGTAGTAATAATACTCAGTGTTACTCAGACCCTCCAGTAGTAATAATACTCAGTTATACTCGGACCCACCAGTAGTAATAATACTCGGTGTTACTCAGACTCTCAGTAGTAATAATACTCGGTGTTACTCAGACCCTCCAGTAGTAATAATACTCAGTTATACTCAGACCCACCAGTAGTAATAATACTCGGTGTTACTCAGACTCTCAGTAATCCCAGTGAGACTGATTAACCTGCCCTGTCTGTCACAGTAGAGCGAGATGGTTATCAGTTCTCTGCTGTTTCTCTGATCTCTCTCCTTCCGTGTCCTATGCTGGGAAACCACCACAGAGGTGTCTGAGATGACTGGGAGAGAATACACACACACACAGAGACACACACACACAGACACACACACACACACACACACACACACACACACACACACACACACACACACACACACACACACACACACACACACACACACACACACACACACACACACACACACACACACACACACACACACACACACACACACACGCCACACAGACACACACACACACACACACACACACACACACACAGCACACACACACACACACACACACACACACACACACACACACACACACACAGACACAAACACTGGTCAGTTAACTCCTGAATGTTTCAAAGTTTCCCAGCTGAGAGGAGATTCACAACAGAGGGAATGGTTGGGATCCTTGTTTGGCAGAGTCTACATTCACATAACCCCCTACCCATGATCCTCAGGTCCCTGTGCTGTGCCTCAGCGCAGAGGAAGTC
>NC_059457.1:93115575-93125575 GCF_905237065.1 Salmo salar
ATACGCAGTACTTACTGACAAACTACTAGGAATTAGCACCGTGTGGAAAGATACCTGCCGGGGTACCGATGGCAGGCTGTAGTCTGTCTAATACTCTCTGCTCTGAGTGGAGAGACAGAGAGAGGAGAGGGAAGAGGAAGTCCCAGAGAGGTGGAGGAGAGAGAGAGAGAGCGAGAGAGAGAGAGGAGAGACATTTTTGGTGGAACTCTTCTTCTTCGTGGGAAATGTGAAGTAAGTGCAGTCATCTATTCTGACGAGGTGTGTGCGTGTGTGTGTGTGTGTGTGTGTGTGTGTGTGTGTGTGTGTGTGTGTGTGTGTGTGTGTGTGTGTGTGTGTGTGTGTGTGTGTGTGTGTGTGTGTGTTGATGCGTGCTGGCAGGAGAGAGGCAGTGTGGAGGGGGGGGTTCTTCTGTGTCTGCGTCCCAAAATACTCCCTATTCCCTATATAGTGTACTCCAATTGACCAGAGCCCTGGTCTAAATGTGGAATAGGGTGTCATTTCATCTATAGCACCCTGGTCTATGTAGGGAACAGGGTGTAATTCCATCTACAGCCCCCTGGTCTATATAGGGAATAGGGTGTCATTCCATCTACAGCCCCCTGGTCTATATAGGGAATAGAGTGTAATTCCATCTACAGCCCCCTGTTCTATATAGGGAATAGAGTGTAATTCCATCTACAGCCCCCTGTTCTATATAGGGATTAGGGTGTCATTTCATCTACAGCCCCCTGGTCTATATAGGGATTAGGGTGTAATTCCATCTACAGCCCCCTGGTCTATATAGGGAATAGGGTGTAATTCCATCTACAGCCCCCTGGTCTATATAGGGAATAGGGTGTAATTCCATCCACAGCCCCCCGGTATATATAGGGAATAGGGTGTAATTCCATCTACAGCCCCCTGGTCTATATAGGGAATAGGGTGTAATTCCATCTACAGCCCCCTGGTCTATATAGGGATTAGGGTGTAATTCCATCTACAGCCCCCTGGTCTATATAGGGAATAGGGTGTAATTCCATCTACAGCCCCCTGGTCTATATAGGGAATAGGGTGTCATTCCACCTACAGCCCCCTGGCCTATATAGGGAATAGGGTGTCACTTCATCTACAGCCCCCTGGTCTATATAGGGAAAAAGGTATCATTTCATCCATTCTGGGTCATTTCAACATGATGACTGCAGTGATGTGATGATTGGGTATGTGTGTGTGTGTGTGTGTGTGTGTGTGTGTGTGTGTGTGTGTGTGTGTGTGTGTGTGTGTGTGTGTGTGTGTGTGTGTGTGTGTGTGTGTGTGTGTGTGTGTGTGTGTGTGTGTGTGTGTGTGTGTGTGTGTGTGTGTGTGTGTGTGTGTGTGTTCATATCCCAGGTCTAGAGGGTAACTCAGCGGGAGTGTTTCTATGGGTGGTTTCATGTAGTCAGGTCACCTGTGATAGAAGTCAGTTTTCAACGTCCGTCCTTGTCTGAGGACGTCAGGAGAGGATGTGGAATCTGGACACTTGGGGAAACAGGGAGAGATGTTACCTTCAGGTAGGCTTCGGTTTGTTAGGGTGTTAGAGATGGGGATGGGTTTGATTAGGGTGTTAGAGACGAGATGGGTTTGTTAGGGTGTTAGAAACGGGATGGGTTTGTTAGGGTGTTAGAGATGGGGATGGGTTTGTTAGGGTGTTAGAGACGGGGATGGGTTTGTTAGGGTGTTAGAGACGGGATGGGTTTGTTAGGGTGTTAGAGACGGGGATGGGGTTTGTTAGGGTGTTAGAGACGGAGATGGGTTTGTTAGGGTGTTAGAGACGGGATGGGTTTGTTAGGGTGTTAGAGACGGGGATGGGGTTTGTTAGGGTGTTAGAGACAGGGATGGGTTTGTTAGGGTGTTAGAGACGGGGTTGGGTTTGTTAGGGTGTTAGAAACGGGATGGGTTTGTTAGGGTGTTAGAGATGGGGATGGGTTTGTTAGGGTGTTAGAGACGGGGATGGTTTTGTTAGGGTGTTAGAGACGGGGATGGTTTTGTTAGGGTGTTAGAGACGAGATGGGTTTGTTTGGGTGTTAGAAACGGGATGGGTTTGTTAGGGTGTTAGAAACGGGATGGGTTTGTTAGGGTGTTAGAGATGGGGATGGGTTTGTTAGGGTGTTAGAGACGGGGATGGTTTTGTTAGGGTGTTAGAGACGGGATGGGTTTGTTAGGGTGTTAGAGAAGGGGATGGGTTTGTTAGGGTGTTAGAGATGGGGATGGGTTTGATTAGGGTGTTAGAGACGAGATGGGTTTGTTAGGGTGTTAGAAACGGGATGTGTTTGTTAGGGTGTTAGAGATGAGATGGGTTTGTTGGGGTGTTAGAGACGGGGACGGGGTTTGTTAGGGTGTTAGAGATGGGGATGGGTTTGTTAGGGTGTTAGAGATGGGATGGGATTTGTTAGGGTGTTAGAGACAGGGATGGGTTTGTTAGGGTGTTAGAAACGGGATGGGTTTGTTAGGGTGTTAGAGATGAGATGGGTTTGTTAGGGTGTTAGAGATGGGATGGGTTTGTTAGGGTGTTAGAGATGGGATGGGATTTGTTAGGGTGTTAGAGATGGGGATGGGTTTGTTAGGGTGTTAGAGATGGGGATGGGGTTTGTTAGGGTGTTAGAGATGGGGATGGGTTTGTTAGGGTGTTAGAAACGGGATGAGTTTGTTAGGGTGTTAGAGACGGGGATGAGGTTTGTTTGGGTGTTAGAGACGGGGATGGGTTTGTTAGGGTGTTAGAGACGGGGATGGGTTTGTTAGGGTGTTAGAGACGGGGAAGAGGTTTGTTAGGGTGTTAGAGATGGGGATGGGGTTTGTTAGGGTGTTAGAGACGGGGATGTTTTTTTTTGGGGTGTTAGAGATGGGGATGGGGTTGTTAGGGTGTTAGAGATGGGGATGGGTTTGTTAGGTTGATAGAGATGGGATGGGATTTGTTAGGGTGTTAGAGACGGGATGGGTTTGTTAGGGTGTTAGAGACGGGGTTGGGTTTGTTAGGGTGTTAGAGATGGGGATGGGTTTGTTAGGGTGTTAGAGACGGGATGGGTTTGTTAGGGTGTTAGAGATGGGGATGGGTTTGTTAGGGTGTTAGAGATGAGATGGGTTTGTTAGGGTGTTAGAGACGGGGATGGGGTTTGTTAGGGTGTTAGAGATGGGGATGGGTTTGTTAGGGTGTTAGAGATGGGGATGGGTTTTTTAGGGTGTTAGAGATGGGGATGAGTTTGTTAGGGTGTTAGAGACAGGGATGGGTTTGTTAGGGTGTTAGAGACGGGATAGGTTTGTTAGGGTGTTAGAGATGGGGATGGGTTTGTTAGAGTGTTGTGGATGGGGATGGGTTTGTTAGGGTGTTAGAGACGGGGATAGTTTTGTTAGGGTGTTAGAGACGGGATGGGGTTTGTTAGGGTGTTAGAGATGGGGATGGGTTTGTTAGGGTGTTAGAGACGGGGATGGTTTTGTTAGGGTGTTAGAGAAGGGGATGGGTTTGTTAGGGTGTTAGAGATGGGGATGGGTTTGATAGGGTGTTAGAGAAGGGGATGGGTTTGTTAGGGTGTTAGAGACGGGGATGGTTTTGTTAGGGTGTTAGAGATGGGGATGGGTTTGTTAGGGTGTTAGAGATGGGGATGGGGTTGTTAGGGTGTTAGAGATGGGGATGGGTTTTTTAGGGTGTTAGAGATGGGGATGGGTTTGTTAGGGTGTTAGAGACAGGGATGGGTTTGTTAGGGTGTTAGAGACGGGATAGGTTTGTTAGGGTGTTAGAGATGGGGATGGGTTTGTTAGGGTGTTGTGGATGGGGATGGGTTTGTTAGGGTGTTAGAGATGGGATGGGTTTGTTAGGGTGTTAGAGACGGGGATGGGTTTGTTAGGGTGTTAGAGACGGGGATGGTTTTGTTAGGGTGTTAGAGAAGGGGATGGGTTTGTTAGGGTGTTAGAGAAGGGGATGGGTTTGTTAGGGTGTTAGAGACGGGATGGGTTTGTTAGGGTGTTAGAGACGGGGATGTTTTTTTTTAGGGTGTTAGAGATGGGGATGGGTTTGTTAGGGTGTTAGAGTTGGGGATGGGTTTGTTAGGGTGTTAGAGACGGGGATGGGTTTGTTAGGGTGTTAGAGACGGGGATGAGGTTTGTTAGGGTGTTAGAGACGGGATGGGTTTGTTAGGGTGTTAGAGACGGGGATGTTTTTTTTTAGGGTGTTAGAGATGGGGGTGGGTTTGTTAGGGTGTTAGAGTTGGGGATGGGTTTGTTAGGGTGTTAGAGACGGGGATGGGGATTGTTAGGGTGTTAGAGACAGGGATGGTTTTGTTAGGGTGTTAGAGACGAGATGGGTTTGTTAGGGTGTTAGAAACGGGATGGGTTTGTTAGGGTGTTAGAGATGGGGATGGGTTTGTTAGGGTGTTAGAGACGGGGATGGTTTTGTTAGGGTGTTAGAGACGGGGATGGTTTTGTTAGGGTGTTAGAGACGAGATGGGTTTGTTAGGGTGTTAGAAACGGGTTGGGTTTGTTAGGGTGTTAGAAACGGGATGGGTTTGTTAGGGTGTTAGAGATGGGGATGGGTTTGTTAGGGTGTTAGAGACGGGGATGGTTTTGTTAGGGTGTTAGAGACGGGATGGGTTTGTTAGGGTGTTAGAGAAGGGGATGGGTTTGTTAGGGTGTTAGAGATGGGGATGGGTTTGATTAGGGTGTTAGAGACGAGATGGGTTTGTTAGGGTGTTAGAAACGGGATGTGTTTGTTAGGGTGTTAGAGATGAGATGGGTTTGTTGGGGTGTTAGAGACGGGGACGGGGGTTTGTTAGGGTGTTAGAGATGGGGATGGGTTTGTTAGGGTGTTAGAGATGGGATGGGATTTGTTAGGGTGTTAGAGACAGGGATGGGTTTGTTAGGGTGTTAGAAACGGGATGGGTTTGTTAGGGTGTTAGAGATGAGATGGGTTTGTTAGGGTGTTAGAGATGGGATGGGTTTGTTAGGGTGTTAGAGATGGGATGGGATTTGTTAGGGTGTTAGAGATGGGGATGGGTTTGTTAGGGTGTTAGAGATGGGGATGGGGTTTGTTAGGGTGTTAGAGATGGGGATGGGTTTGTTAGGGTGTTAGAAACGGGATGTGTTTGTTAGGGTGTTAGAGACGGGGATGAGGTTTGTTTGGGTGTTAGAGACGGGGATGGGTTTGTTAGGGTGTTAGAGACGGGGATGGGTTTGTTAGGGTGTTAGAGACGGGGATGAGGTTTGTTAGGGTGTTAGAGATGGGGATGGGGTTTGTTAGGGTGTTAGAGACGGGGATGTTTTTTTTGGGGTGTTAGAGATGGGGATGGGGTTGTTAGGGTGTTAGAGATGGGGATGGGTTTGTTAGGTTGATAGAGATGGGATGGGATTTGTTAGGGTGTTAGAGACGGGATGGGTTTGTTAGGGTGTTAGAGACGGGGTTGGGTTTGTTAGGGTGTTAGAGATGGGGATGGGTTTGTTAGGGTGTTAGAGACGGGATGGGTTTGTTAGGGTGTTAGAGATGGGGATGGGTTTGTTAGGGTGTTAGAGATGAGATGGGTTTGTTAGGGTGTTAGAGACGGGGATGGGGTTTGTTAGGGTGTTAGAGATGGGGATGGGTTTGTTAGGGTGTTAGAGATGGGGATGGGTTTTTAGGGTGTTAGAGATGGGGATGAGTTTGTTAGGGTGTTAGAGACAGGGATGGGTTTGTTAGGGTGTTAGAGACGGGATAGGTTTGTTAGGGTGTTAGAGATGGGGATGGGTTTGTTAGAGTGTTGTGGATGGGGATGGGTTTGTTAGGGTGTTAGAGACGGGGATAGTTTTGTTAGGGTGTTAGAGACGGGATGGGGTTTGTTAGGGTGTTAGAGATGGGGATGGGTTTGTTAGGGTGTTAGAGACGGGGATGGTTTTGTTAGGGTGTTAGAGAAGGGGATGGGTTTGTTAGGGTGTTAGAGATGGGGATGGGTTTGATAGGGTGTTAGAGAAGGGGATGGGTTTGTTAGGGTGTTAGAGACGGGGATGGTTTTGTTAGGGTGTTAGAGATGGGGATGGGTTTGTTAGGGTGTTAGAGATGGGGATGGGGTTGTTAGGGTGTTAGAGATGGGGATGGGTTTTTTAGGGTGTTAGAGATGGGGATGGGTTTGTTAGGGTGTTAGAGACAGGGATGGGTTTGTTAGGGTGTTAGAGACGGGATAGGTTTGTTAGGGTGTTAGAGATGGGGATGGGTTTGTTAGGGTGTTGTGGATGGGGATGGGTTTGTTAGGGTGTTAGAGATGGGATGGGTTTGTTAGGGTGTTAGAGACGGGGATGGGTTTGTTAGGGTGTTAGAGACGGGGATGGTTTTGTTAGGGTGTTAGAGAAGGGGATGGGTTTGTTAGGGTGTTAGAGAAGGGGATGGGTTTGTTAGGGTGTTAGAGACGGGATGGGTTTGTTAGGGTGTTAGAGACGGGGATGTTTTTTTTAGGGTGTTAGAGATGGGGATGGGTTTGTTAGGGTGTTAGAGTTGGGGATGGGTTTGTTAGGGTGTTAGAGACGGGGATGGGTTTGTTAGGGTGTTAGAGAAGGGGATGGGTTTGTTAGGGTGTTAGAGACGGGATGGGTTTGTTAGGGTGTTAGAGACGGGGATGTTTTTTTTTAGGGTGTTAGAGATGGGGATGGGGTTGTTAGGGTGTTAGAGATGGGGATGGGTTTGTTAGGTTGATAGAGATGGGATGGGATTTGTTAGGGTGTTAGAGACGGGATGGGTTTGTTAGGGTGTTAGAGACGGGGTTGGGTTTGTTAGGGTGTTAGAGATGGGGATGGGTTTGTTAGGGTGTTAGAGACGGGATGGGTTTGTTAGGGTGTTAGAGATGGGGATGGGTTTGTTAGGGTGTTAGAGATGAGATGGGTTTGTTAGGGTGTTAGAGACGGGGATGGGGTTTGTTAGGGTGTTAGAGATGGGGATGGGTTTGTTAGGGTGTTAGAGATGGGGATGGGTTTTTAGGGTGTTAGAGATGGGGATGAGTTTGTTAGGGTGTTAGAGACAGGGATGGGTTTGTTAGGGTGTTAGAGACGGGATAGGTTTGTTAGGGTGTTAGAGATGGGGATGGGTTTGTTAGAGTGTTGTGGATGGGGATGGGTTTGTTAGGGTGTTAGAGACGGGGATAGTTTTGTTAGGGTGTTAGAGACGGGATGGGGTTTGTTAGGGTGTTAGAGATGGGGATGGGTTTGTTAGGGTGTTAGAGACGGGGATGGTTTTGTTAGGGTGTTAGAGAAGGGGATGGGTTTGTTAGGGTGTTAGAGATGGGGATGGGTTTGATAGGGTGTTAGAGAAGGGGATGGGTTTGTTAGGGTGTTAGAGACGGGGATGGTTTTGTTAGGGTGTTAGAGATGGGGATGGGTTTGTTAGGGTGTTAGAGATGGGGATGGGGTTGTTAGGGTGTTAGAGATGGGGATGGGTTTTTTAGGGTGTTAGAGATGGGGATGGGTTTGTTAGGGTGTTAGAGACAGGGATGGGTTTGTTAGGGTGTTAGAGACGGGATAGGTTTGTTAGGGTGTTAGAGATGGGGATGGGTTTGTTAGGGTGTTGTGGATGGGGATGGGTTTGTTAGGGTGTTAGAGATGGGATGGGTTTGTTAGGGTGTTAGAGACGGGGATGGGTTTGTTAGGGTGTTAGAGACGGGGATGGTTTTGTTAGGGTGTTAGAGAAGGGGATGGGTTTGTTAGGGTGTTAGAGAAGGGGATGGGTTTGTTAGGGTGTTAGAGACGGGATGGGTTTGTTAGGGTGTTAGAGACGGGGATGTTTTTTTTTAGGGTGTTAGAGATGGGGATGGGTTTGTTAGGGTGTTAGAGTTGGGGATGGGTTTGTTAGGGTGTTAGAGACGGGGATGGGTTTGTTAGGGTGTTAGAGACGGGGATGAGGTTTGTTAGGGTGTTAGAGACGGGATGGGTTTGTTAGGGTGTTAGAGACGGGGATGTTTTTTTTTAGGGTGTTAGAGATGGGGGTGGGTTTGTTAGGGTGTTAGAGTTGGGGATGGGTTTGTTAGGGTGTTAGAGACGGGGATGGGGATTGTTAGGGTGTTAGAGACAGGGATGTGTTTGTTAGGGTGTTAGAGACGGAGATGGGTTTGTTAGGGTGTTAGAGACGGGATGGGTTTGTTAGGGTGTTAGAGACGGGGATGGGTTTGTTAGGGTGTTAGAGATGGGGATGAGGTTTGTTAGGGTGTTAGAGACGGGATGGGTTTGTTAGGGTGTTCGAGATGGGGATGTGTTTGTTAGGGTGTTAGAGATGGGGATGTGTTTGTTAGGGTGTTGTGGACGGGGATGGGTTTGTTAGGGTGTTAGAGATGGGGATGGGTTTGTTAGGGTGTTGTGGACGGGGATGGGTTTGTTAGGGTGTTAGAGATGGGGATGGGGTTTGTTAGGGTGTTAGAGACGGGGATGGGGTTTGTTAGGGTGTTAGAGATGGGGATGGGTTTGTTATGGTGTTAGAGATGGGGATGGGTTTTGTTAGGGTGTTAGAGATGGGGATGGGTTTGTTAGGGTGTTAGAGACGGGGATGAGGTTTGTTAGGGTGTTAGAGACGGGATGGGTTTGTTAGGGTGTTAGAGACGGGGATGTTTTTTTTTAGGGTGTTAGAGATGGGGATGGGTTTGTTAGGGTGTTAGAGTTGGGGATGGGTTTGTTAGGGTGTTAGAGACGGGGATGGGGTTTGTTAGGGTGTTAGAGACAGGGATGGGTTTGTTAGGGTGTTAGAGACGGAGATGGGTTTGTTAGGGTGTTAGAGACGGGATGGGTTTGTTAGGGTGTTAGAGACGGGGATGGGTTTTTTAGGGTGTTAGAGATGGGGATGGGTTTGTTAGGGTGTTAGAGATGGGGATGAGGTTTGTTAGGGTGTTAGAGACGGGATGGGTTTGTTAGGGTGTTCGAGATGGGGATGTGTTTGTTAGGGTGTTAGAGATGGGGATGTGTTTGTTAGGGTGTTGTGGACGGGGATGGGTTTGTTAGGGTGTTAGAGATGGGGATGGGTTTGTTAGGGTGTTGTGGACGGGGATGGGTTTGTTAGGGTGTTAGAGATGGGGATGGGGTTTGTTAGGGTGTTAGAGACGGGGATGGGGTTTGTTAGGGTGTTAGAGATGGGGATGGGTTTGTTAGGGTGTTAGAGATGGGTATGGGTTTTGTTAGGGTGTTAGAGATGGGGATGGGTTTGTTAGGGTGTTAGAGATGGGGATGGGGTTGTTAGGGTGTTAGAGATGGGGATGGTTTTGTTAGGGTGTTAGAGATGGGATGGGATTTGTTAGGGTGTTAGAGATGGGGATGGGTTTGTTAGGGTGTTAGAGATGGGGATGGGGTTGTTAGGGTGTTAGAGATGGGGATGGGTTTGTTAGGGTGATAGAGATGGGATGGGATTTGTTAGGGTGTTAGAGACAGGGATGGGTTTGTTAGGGTGTTAGAGACGGGATAGGTTTGTTAGGGTGTTAGAGATGGGGATGGGTTTGTTAGGGTGTTGTGGATGGGGATGGGTTTGTTAGGGTGTTAGAGATGGGATGGGTTTGTTAGGGTGTTAGAGACGGGGATGGGTTTGTTAGGGTGTTAGAGATGGGGATGGGTTTGTTAGGGTGTTAGAGACGGGATGAGTTTGTTAGGGTGTTAGAGACGGGGATGGGTTTGTTAGGGTGTTAGAGACGGGGATGAGGTTTGTTAGGGTGTTAGAGACGGGATGGGTTTGTTAGGGTGTTAGAGACGGGGATGTTTTTTTTTAGGGTGTTAGAGATGGGGATGGGTTTGTTAGGGTGTTAGAGACGGGATGAGTTTGTTAGGGTGTTAGAGACGGGATGAGTTTGTTAGGGTGTTAGAGACGGGATGGGTTTGTTAGGGTGTTAGAGACGGGGATGTTTTTTTTTAGGGTGTTAGAGATGGGGATGGGTTTGTTAGGGTGTTAGAGACGGGGTTGGGTTTGTTAGGGTGTTGTGGGTGTGTGTTTGCATGTTTGTGTGTATTTGTGCGCGTGTGTGCTTTGTGTGTGCACGTGTGTATGCTTTGATTGTGCGTGTGTGTGTGT
>NC_059457.1:93128075-93130575 GCF_905237065.1 Salmo salar
CTAGCTTATGCGCGTGACCCCGACCGCCCCGCCTTTGGGATTTTTTTCCTCTGTTTGCCGAAAAGGAGATTCCCTGTCGGAATTTTAGCGCTTTTCTACGAGAAAAATGACGTAAAAATTGATTTTAAACAGCGGTTGACATGCTTCCACGTACGGCAATGGAATACTTTGAATTTTATTGTCAGGAATTGCGCTCAGCGCGACACTTCTTTACTATTTCGGATAGTGTCTGGAACGCACGAACAAAACGCCGCTATTCGGATATAACGATGGATTATTTTGGACCAAACCAACATTTGTTATTGAAGTAGACGTCCTGGGTGTGCATTCTGACGAAGACAACAAAAGGTAATGACATTTTTATAATAGTAAATATGATTATGGTGAGTGCTAAACTTGCCGGGTGTCTAAATAAGCGAGCCCGTGATGCCTGGGCTATCTACTGAGAATATTGCAAAATGTGCTTTCACCAAAAGCTATTTTAAAATCGGACATATCGAGTGCATAGAGGAGGTCTGTATCTATAATTCTTAAAATAATTGTTATGCTTTTTGTGAACGTTTATCGTGAGTAATTTAGTAAAATGTTAGCGAATTCCCCGTAAGTTTGCGGGGGTATGCTAGTTCTGAACGTCACATGCTAATGTAAAAAGCTGGTTTTTGATATAAATATGAACTTGATTGAACAAAACATGCATGTATTGTATAACATAATGTCCTAGGGTTGTCATCTGATGAAGATCATCAAAGGTGAGTGCTGCATTTAGCTGTCTTCTGGGTTTTGGTGACATTATATGCTGGCTTGAAAAATGGGTGTCTGATTATTTCTGGCTTGGTACTCTGCTGACATAATCTAATGTTTTGCTTTCGTTGTAAAGCCTTTTTGAAATCGGACAGTGTGGTTAGATTAACGAGAGTCTTATCTTTAAATGGCTGTAAAATAGTCATATGTTTGAGAAATTGAAGTAATATGATTTTGAAGATTTTGAAAATCGCGCCACAGGATGGCAGTGGCTGTTACGTAGGTGGGACGAATTCGTCCCGCCGGTCCCATAGAGGTTAAACGACTGTTATTCTGGTAACAGATGCAGATTGTGAATGTGTTGTGATTCTGCACTGAGTCTGTAGTGTATACAGGCCTTAGCATGCGACACGTATGTATTTCATCACAACTATATAGAGGTTACAACGTTGGGCCAGTAACCGGAAGGTTGCTGGGTCGAATCCCCCGAGCTGACAAGGTAAAGAAATCTGTCGTTCTGCCGCTGAGCATGAGCAAGGCAGTTAACCCACTGTTCCCCCCGGGGCGCCGAAGACGTGGACGTCGATTAAGGCACCCTAACCCTAACCCTAACCCTTATGTGTAACCCTAACCCTAACCCTTATGTGTAACCCTAACCCTAACCCTTATGTGTAACCCTAACCCTAACCCTTATGTATAACCCTAACCCTAACCTTAACCCTTATGTATAACCCTAACCCTTATGTGTAACCCTAACCCTTATGTGTAACCCTAACCCTAACCCTTATGTATAACCCTAACCCTTATGTGTAACCTTAACCCTAACCTTAACCCTAACCCTTATGTGTAACCCTAACCCTAACCTTTAACCCTAACCCTTATTTATAACCCTGACCCTTATTTATAACCCTAACACTAACCCTAACCCTAACCCTTATGTATAACCCTAACCCTTACCCTAACCCAAGCCCTAACCCTAACCCTTACCCTAACCCTAACCCTAACCCTAACCCTATGCATTATGTATAACCCTAACCCTAACCCAAGCCCTAACCCTAACCCTTACCCTAACCCAAGCCCTAACCCTAACCCTAACCCTAACCCTAACCCTAACCCAAGCCCTAACCCTAACCCTTACCCTAACCCTAACCCTTACCCTAACCCTAACCCTAACCCTTACCCTAACCCTAACCCTTACCCTAACCCTAACCCTAACCCTAACCCTTACCCTAACCCTAACCCTTACCCTAACCCTAACCCTAACCCTTACCCTTACCCTAACCCTAACCCTAACCCTTACCCTAACCCTTACCCTTACCCTAACCCTAACCCTTACCGTAACCCTTACCCTAACCCTTACCCTAACCCTAACCCTTACCCTAACCCTAACCCTTACCCTAACCCTAACCCTAACCCTAACCGTAACCGTTATGTATAACCCTTACCCTTACCCTAACCGTACCCCTTATTTATAACCCTAACCCTAACCCCTGACCCTTATGTATAACCCTAACCCTAATCCTACCCCTTATTTATAACCCTAACCCTAATCCTACCCCTTATGTATAACCCTAACCCTAACCCTAATCCTACCCCTTATGTATAACCCTAACCCCTGACCCTTATGTATAACCCTAACCCTAACCCCTGACCCTTATGTATAACCCTAACCCTAACCCCTGACCCTTATGTATAACCCTAACCCTAATCCTACCCCTTATGTATAACCCTAACCCTAACCCCTGACCCTTATGTATAA
>NC_059457.1:93143075-93180575 GCF_905237065.1 Salmo salar
ACAAAAATATTTGGCAAACTATTAGAATTTTATCAACCGAGGAAATGGCGGAGCAATTTCTGCATATTGCACCTTTGACGATGACAAGCATACCCATAACATGATGCAGCCACCATTATGATTGAAAATATGGAGAGGGGTACTCAGTAATGTGTTGTGTTGGATTTGCCCTAAACGTAACACTTTGTATTCATGACAAAAAGTATATGGCTTTGACACATTTTTTGCAGTATTACTTTAGTGCCTTGTTGCAAACAGGATGTATGTTTTGGAATATTTGTTATTCTGTACAGACTTCCTTCTTTTCCCTCTGTCATTTATGTTAGTATTGTGGAGTAACTACAATGTTGTTGATCCATCCTCAGTTCTCTCCTATCACAGCCATTAAACCCATGGTGAAATCCCTGAACGGTTTCCTTCCTTTATGGAAACTATATCTTTGTAGTTACCGGGTGTATTGATACACCATCCAAAGTGTAATTAATAACTTCACCATGCTCAAAGGGATGATCAATGTAATTTTATTTTAATTTTTTTTACCCGTCTACCAATAGATGCTCTTCTTTGCGAGGTATTGGGAAACCTCCCTGGTCTTTGTGGTTGAATCTGTGTTCGAAAATTCACTGCTCGACTGAGGGACCTTACAGATAAACTGATGAGGTCATCATTAGAAAATCATGTTAAACACTATTATTGCACAACTTATTATGAGACTTGTTAAGCAAATAATTACTCGTGAAGTTATTTAGGCTTGCCATAACGAAGGGGTTGAATACATATTGACACAAGACATTTCAGCATTTTTTTCTTAACTTGTCATTTTTTTTTTTTTAATAACATAATTCCACTTTGACATTATTAGGTAAGTGCAAAAAAATAAAAAATAAATTTAAAAAACGCAAATTTAATCCATTTTAAATTCAGGCTGTAACACAACAAAATGTGGGAAAAAGTCAAGAAGTGTGAATACCATGTGATGGATCTGTAACTCCACAGAACAACTCGGCAGAATGTCTTTTGTTTCGCCCCGACAACACCGGCGCTTTACCCATCACACCTATGGGGTTCAGGAAGTGTAAGACGTACAATAGTCTGACTATTAGTGTGGGTTTACAGGCCGGACATTCGCTGTTCTCCCCTTTACAGGAGCAGCATCACAGACAAGAAAACACAGACCGATGAACGACTGCTATCAGATTACCTTCTAATTGAAACACACAACAGCAGCCATGACAACAGCCCATATCGACCATCTCTGAAGTTGTTGACGATGACCATCGTTCTCATACCAAGGTCAGGAGTTAGATGTAATACATGGTTTGGGGTTTAGGATTGGGCCAAGATTTTGGCCTAATTGTGCGGCCGACGTGAAAAGGCTAGCTTATTTAGCCGGTACGCTACTAGCGTTCAATCGGTGAGAACTTGAAGTAGTTGTTTTCCATTTGCTCTGAATGCGGAGTGACAGGTGTCAATGTGTTCGGAGGGTTCCTGGTTGAAGCCCAGGTTGGGGGGTCGAGGAGAGGGACGGAAGCAACACCGCTACACAGGATTCTGGGCCTCTGAGCATCTCTCTCGTGTCATCTGTTTGTCGACGGATGAACACAACGGAACGGGGAAAAAACCCAGCCATGCCACTCCTGTCCACCGCTCCGGGCGCCAGGGTTCCAGGGTCACGGGGGAGAATGCCCTCGACTTCATCATCAATGGCACCCTATTCCCGATATAGTGCACTACTTTTGACCAGAGTCATATGGCACTATATAGAGAATAGGGTGCCGTTGTAGACGAATCCCCTGACTTCCTCTCCTTTTGACCCAGGCAGAACAAAGAGGCTGTGAAGAACAGAAACCCCCTGCAGTTTACTCTCCTCCGTCGGTTAAATCGGTCATTACTCTCCCTTTTTCAGCCCCAGCTCAGCGCAGACAGCCTGTCAACACAATAGAGAGAGAGAGATAATACATCTAATACATGTATAATACATCTCTAATAAGTAAAACCATCTAATACATGTAATACATCTATAATACATCTATAATACATCTCATGTCTCTATAATACATCTAATACATCTAATGCATCTATAATACATCTATAAAACATCTAATACATCTAATACATCTAATACATCTAATGCATCTATAATACATCTATAATACATCTAATAAATCTATAATACATCTATAATACATATATAATACATCTAATACATCTATAATACATCTCTAATACATCTAATACATCTAATACATCTAATAAATCTATAATACATCTATAATACATATATAATACATCTAACACATCTATAATACATCTCTAATACATCTAATACATCTAATGCATCTATAATACATCTAATACATCTATAATACATCTATAATACATATATAATACATCTAATACATCTCTAATACATCTATAATACATCTATAATACATCTATAATACATCTAATACATCTAATACATCTAAAACGTCTATAATACATCTAATACATCTAATGCATCTATAATACATCTCTAATACATCTAATACATCTAATTCATCTATAATACATCTATAATACATCTAATAAATCTATAAAACATATCTAATACATCTAATACATCTAAAACATCTATAATACATCTATAATACATCTCTAATACATCTCTAATACATCTAATAACTCTATAATACATCTAATACATATATAATACGTCTAATACACAAAATATATTTATAAAGCATATAATAAATATATATTATATCTAATACATATATAAAACATCTATAATACATCTAATACACCTACAATACATCTAACACATGTAACACATCTAATAAATCTAATACATCTAAAACATATAATAGATATAATACATATAATACATCTAATACATCTATAATACACCTACAATACATCTAACACATGTAACACATCTAATAAATCTAATACATCTAGTACATATAATAGATATAATACATATAATACATCTAATATACCTAATACATATAATACAAATAATACATCTAATACATATAATACATCTATAATACATCACTAATACATCTAATACATATAATACATATAATACATCTATAATACATTTCTAATACATTTCTAATACATCTATAATACATCTCTAATACATCTCCAATACATCTAATATACATCTAATACATCTAATACACATATAATACATCTACAATACATCTATAATACATCTCCAATACATCTAATATACATCTAATACATCTAATACATCTAATACACATATTATACATCTATAATACATCTATAATACGTCTAATACATCTATAATACATCTATAAAACATCTCTAATACATCTAATATATCTATAATACATCTAATATATCTATAATACATACATAATACATCTATAATACATCTAATACAGCTAATATACATCTAATACATCTAATACGTGTAATACATCTATAATACATCTAATACATCTATAATACATCTAATATATCTAATACATCTAATATATCTAATACATCTAATAACGCTGTAATACATCTAATACATCTATAATACATCTATACTACATCTCTAATACATCTATAAAACATCTCTAAGACATCTAATACATCTATAATACATATATAATATATGTATAATACATCTATAATACATCTATAATACATCTAATACATCTAATATACCTCTATAATACATCTATAATAATCTATAAAACATCTCTAATACATCTAATACATCTATAATACATCTAATATATCTATAATACATACATAATACATATATAATACATCTAATACATCTATAATACATATAATACATCTATAATACATCTAATACATCTAATACATGTAATACATCTATAATACATCTAATACATCTATAATACATCTAATATATCTAATACATCTAATATATCTAATACATCTAATAACTCTGTAATACATCTAATACATCTATAATACATCTATAATACATCTAATACATCTACAATACATCTAATACATGTAATACATGTAATACATCTATAATACATCTAATACATCTCTGATACATCTATAATACATCTAATACATCTATAATACATCTAATACATGTAATTAATCTATAATACATATAATACATCTATAATACATCTAATATATCTAATACATCTAATAACTCTATAATACATCTAATACATCTATAATACATGTAATATATCTAATACATCTAATAACTATATAATACATCTAATACATCTCTAATACATCTATAATACATCTATAATACATCTAATATATATAATACATCTAATAACTCTATAATACATCTAATACATCTATGATACATCTATAATACATCTGTAATACATCTATAATACATCTAATATACATCGATAATACATCTATAAAACATCTATAATACATCTAATATACATCTATAATACATCTATAATACATCTATAATACATCTAATATACATCTATAATACATCTAATATACATCTATAATACATCTAATCCATCTATAATACATCTAATATATCTAATACATCTAATAACTATATAATACATCTAATACATCTCTAATACATCTATAATACATCTATAATACATCTAATATATATAATACATCTAATAACTCTATAATACATCTAATACATCTATGATACATCTATAATACATCTGTAATACATCTATAATACATCTAATATACATCGATAATACATCTATAAAACATCTACAATACATCTAATATACATCTATAATACATCTATAATACATCTATAATACATCTAATATACATCTATAATACATCTAATACATCTATAATACATCTAATATATCTAATACATCTAATAACTCTATAATACATCTAATACATCTCTAATACATCTGTAATACATCTATAATACATCTAATATATCTAATACATCTAATAACTCTATAATACATCTAATACATCTCTAATACATCTATAATACATCTATAATACATCTAATATACATCTATAATACATCTATAATACATCTAATATACATCTATAATACATCAATAATACATCTAATATACATCTATAATACATCTATAATACATCTAATATACATCTATAATACATCAATAATACATCTAATATACATCTATAATACATCTATAATACATCTATAAGGTCTATAATACATCTAATATATCTAATACATCTAATAACTCTATAATACATCTAATACATCTATAATACATCTAATATATCTAATACATCTAATACATCTATAATACATCTATAATACATCTAATATATCTAATACATCTAATAACTCTATAATACATCTAATACATCTCTAATACATCTATAATACATCTATAATACATCTATAATACATCTCTAATACATCTAATACATCTAATATACATCTATAATACATCTAATACATCTAATATACATCTATAATACATCTATAAGGTCTATAATACATCTATAATACATATAATATACATATATAATCCAACTATAAGGTCTATAATACATCTAATATATCTAATACATCTAATAACTCTATAATACATCTAATACATCTATAATACATCTAATATATCTAATACATCTAATAACTCTATAATACATCTAATACATCTCTAATACATCTATAATACATCTATAATACATCTAATATATCTAATACATCTAATAACTCTATAATACATCTATACTACATCTCTAATACATCTATAAAACATCTCTAAGACATCTAATACATCTATAATACATATATAATATATGTATAATACATCTATAATACATATATAATACATCTAATACATCTAATATACCTCTATAATACATCTATAATAATCTATAAAACATCTCTAATACATATAATACATCTATAATACATCTAATATATCTCTAATACATACATAATACATATATAATACATCTAATACATCTATAATACATCTAATACACCTAATACATGTAATACATCTATAATACATCTAATACATCTATAATACATCTAATATATCTAATACATCTAATATATCTAATACATCTAATAACTCTGTAATACATCTAATACATCTATAATACATCTATAATACATCTAATATATATAATACATCTAATAACTCTATAATACATCTAATACATCTATGATACATCTATAATACATCTGTAATACATCTATAATACATCTAATATACATCGATAATACATCTATAAAACATCTACAATACATCTAATATACATCTATAATACATCTATAATACATCTATAATACATCTAATATACATCTATAATACATATAATATACATCTATAATACATCTAATACATCTATAATACATCTAATATATCTAATACATCTAATAACTCTATAATACATCTAATACATCTCTAACACATCTGTAATGCATCTATAATACATCTAATATATCTAATACATCTAATAACTCTATAATACATCTAATACATCTGTAATACATCTATAATACATCTATAATACATCTAATATAGATCTATAATACATCAATAATACATCTAATATACATCTATAATACATCTATAATACATCTAATATACATCTATAATACATCAATAATACATCTAATATACATCTATAATACATCTATAATACATCTATAAGGTCTATAATACATCTAATATATCTAATACATCTAATAACTCTATAATACATCTAATACATCTATAATACATCTAATATATCTAATACATCTAATACATCTATAATACATCTATAATACATCTAATATATCTAATACATCTAATAACTCTATAATACATCTAATACATCTCTAATATATCTATAATACATCTATAATACATCTATAATACATCTCTAATACATCTAATACATCTAATATACATCTATAATACATCTAATACATCTAATATACATCTATAATACATCTATAAGGTCTATAATACATCTATAATACATATAATATACATCTATAATCCAACTATAAGGTCTATAATACATCTAATATATCTAATACATCTAATAACTCTATAATACATCTAATACATCTATAATACATCTAATATATCTAATACATCTAATAACTCTATAATACATCTAATACATCTCTAATACATCTATAATACATCTATAATACATCTAATATATCTAATACATCTAATAACTCTATAATACATCTATACTACATCTCTAATACATCTATAAAACATCTCTAAGACATCTAATACATCTATAATACATATATAATATATGTATAATACATCTATAATACATATATAATACATCTAATACATCTAATATACCTCTATAATACATCTATAATAATCTATAAAACATCTCTAATACATCTAATACATCTATAATACATCTAATATATCTCTAATACATTCATAATACATATATAATACATCTAATACATCTATAATACATCTAATACACCTAATACATGTAATACATCTATAATACATCTAATACATCTATAATACATCTAATATATCTAATACATCTAATATATCTAATACATCTAATAACTCTGTAATACATCTAATACATCTATAATACATCTATAATACATCTAATATATATAATACATCTAATAACTCTATAATACATCTAATACATCTATGATACATCTATAATACATCTGTAATACATCTATAATACATCTAATATACATCGATAATACATCTATAAAACATCTATAATACATCTAATATACATCTATAATACATCTATAATACATCTATAATACATCTAATATACATCTATAATACATATAATATACATCTATAATACATCTAATACATCTATAATACATCTAATATATCTAATACATCTAATAACTCTATAATACATCTAATACATCTCTAATACATCTGTAATACATCTATAATACATCTAATATATCTAATACATCTAATAACTCTATAATACATCTAATACATCTGTAATACATCTATAATACATCTATAATACATCTAATATACATCTATAATACATCAATAATACATCTAATATACATCTATAATACATCTATAATACATCTAATATACATCTATAATACATCAATAATACATCTAATATACATCTATAATACATCTATAAGGTCTATAATACATCTAATATATCTAATACATCTAATAACTCTATAATACATCTAATACATCTATAATACATCTAATATATCTAATACATCTAATACATCTATAATACATCTATAATACATCTCATGTATCTATAATACATCTAATACATCTAATGCATCTATAATACATCTATAAAACATCTAATACATCTAATACATCTAATACATCTAATGCATCTATAATACATCTATAATACATCTAATAAATCTATAATACATCTATAATACATATATAATACATCTAATACATCTATAATACATCTCTAATACATCTAATACATCTAATACATCTAATAAATCTATAATACATATATAATACATCTAATACATCTATAATACATCTCTAATACATCTAATACATCTAATACATCTAATAACTCTATAATACATCTAATACATCTCTAATATATCTATAATACATCTATAATACATCTATAATACATCTCTAATACATCTAATACATCTAATATACATCTATAATACATCTAATACATCTAATATACATCTATAATACATCTATAAGGTCTATAATACATCTATAATACATATAATATACATCTATAATCCAACTATAAGGTCTATAATACATCTAATATATCTAATACATCTAATAACTCTATAATACATCTAATACATCTATAATACATCTAATATATCTAATACATCTAATAACTCTATAATACATCTAATACATCTCTAATACATCTATAATACATCTATAATACATCTAATATATCTAATACATCTAATAACTCTATAATACATCTATACTACATCTCTAATACATCTATAAAACATCTCTAAGACATCTAATACATCTATAATACATATATAATATATGTATAATACATCTATAATACATATATAATACATCTAATACATCTAATATACCTCTATAATACATCTATAATAATCTATAAAACATCTCTAATACATCTAATACATCTATAATACATCTAATATATCTCTAATACATTCATAATACATATATAATACATCTAATACATCTATAATACATCTAATACACCTAATACATGTAATACATCTATAATACATCTAATACATCTATAATACATCTAATATATCTAATACATCTAATATATCTAATACATCTAATAACTCTGTAATACATCTAATACATCTATAATACATCTATAATACATCTAATATATATAATACATCTAATAACTCTATAATACATCTAATACATCTATGATACATCTATAATACATCTGTAATACATCTATAATACATCTAATATACATCGATAATACATCTATAAAACATCTATAATACATCTAATATACATCTATAATACATCTATAATACATCTATAATACATCTAATATACATCTATAATACATATAATATACATCTATAATACATCTAATACATCTATAATACATCTAATATATCTAATACATCTAATAACTCTATAATACATCTAATACATCTCTAATACATCTGTAATACATCTATAATACATCTAATATATCTAATACATCTAATAACTCTATAATACATCTAATACATCTGTAATACATCTATAATACATCTATAATACATCTAATATACATCTATAATACATCAATAATACATCTAATATACATCTATAATACATCTATAATACATCTAATATACATCTATAATACATCAATAATACATCTAATATACATCTATAATACATCTATAAGGTCTATAATACATCTAATATATCTAATACATCTAATAACTCTATAATACATCTAATACATCTATAATACATCTAATATATCTAATACATCTAATACATCTATAATACATCTATAATACATCTCATGTATCTATAATACATCTAATACATCTAATGCATCTATAATACATCTATAAAACATCTAATACATCTAATACATCTAATACATCTAATGCATCTATAATACATCTATAATACATCTAATAAATCTATAATACATCTATAATACATATATAATACATCTAATACATCTATAATACATCTCTAATACATCTAATACATCTAATACATCTAATAAATCTATAATACATATATAATACATCTAATACATCTATAATACATCTCTAATACATCTAATACATCTAATACATCTAATAACTCTATAATACATCTAATACATCTCTAATATATCTATAATACATCTATAATACATCTATAATACATCTCTAATACATCTAATACATCTAATATACATCTATAATACATCTAATACATCTAATATACATCTATAATACATCTATAAGGTCTATAATACATCTATAATACATATAATATACATCTATAATCCAACTATAAGGTCTATAATACATCTAATATATCTAATACATCTAATAACTCTATAATACATCTAATACATCTATAATACATCTAATATATCTAATACATCTAATAACTCTATAATACATCTAATACATCTCTAATACATCTATAATACATCTATAATACATCTAATATATCTAATACATCTAATAACTCTATAATACATCTATACTACATCTCTAATACATCTATAAAACATCTCTAAGACATCTAATACATCTATAATACATATATAATATATGTATAATACATCTATAATACATATATAATACATCTAATACATCTAATATACCTCTATAATACATCTATAATAATCTATAAAACATCTCTAATACATCTAATACATCTATAATACATCTAATATATCTCTAATACATTCATAATACATATATAATACATCTAATACATCTATAATACATCTAATACACCTAATACATGTAATACATCTATAATACATCTAATACATCTATAATACATCTAATATATCTAATACATCTAATATATCTAATACATCTAATAACTCTGTAATACATCTAATACATCTATAATACATCTATAATACATCTAATATATATAATACATCTAATAACTCTATAATACATCTAATACATCTATGATACATCTATAATACATCTGTAATACATCTATAATACATCTAATATACATCGATAATACATCTATAAAACATCTATAATACATCTAATATACATCTATAATACATCTATAATACATCTATAATACATCTAATATACATCTATAATACATATAATATACATCTATAATACATCTAATACATCTATAATACATCTAATATATCTAATACATCTAATAACTCTATAATACATCTAATACATCTCTAATACATCTGTAATACATCTATAATACATCTAATATATCTAATACATCTAATAACTCTATAATACATCTAATACATCTGTAATACATCTATAATACATCTATAATACATCTAATATACATCTATAATACATCAATAATACATCTAATATACATCTATAATACATCTATAATACATCTAATATACATCTATAATACATCAATAATACATCTAATATACATCTATAATACATCTATAAGGTCTATAATACATCTAATATATCTAATACATCTAATAACTCTATAATACATCTAATACATCTATAATACATCTAATATATCTAATACATCTAATACATCTATAATACATCTATAATACATCTCATGTATCTATAATACATCTAATACATCTAATGCATCTATAATACATCTATAAAACATCTAATACATCTAATACATCTAATACATCTAATGCATCTATAATACATCTATAATACATCTAATAAATCTATAATACATCTATAATACATATATAATACATCTAATACATCTATAATACATCTCTAATACATCTAATACATCTAATACATCTAATAAATCTATAATACATATATAATACATCTAATACATCTCTAATACATCTATAATACATCTATAATACATCTATAATACATCTAATACATCTAATACATCTAAAACGTCTATAATACATCTAATACATCTAATGCATCTATAATACATCTCTAATACATCTAATACATCTAATTCATCTATAATACATCTATAATACATCTAATAAATCTATAATACATATCTAATACATCTAATACATCTAAAACATCTATAATACATCTATAATACATCTCTAATACATCTCTAATACATCTAATAACTCTATAATACATCTAATACATATATAATACGTCTAATACACAAAATATATTTATAAAGCATATAATAAATATATATTATATCTAATACATATATAAAACATCTATAATACATCTAATACACCTACAATACATCTAACACATGTAACACATCTAATAAATCTAATACATCTAAAACATATAATAGATATAATACATATAATACATCTAATACATCTATAATACACCTACAATACATCTAACACATGTAACACATCTAATAAATCTAATACATCTAGTACATATAATAGATATAATACATATAATACATCTAATATACCTAATACATATAATACAAATAATACATCTAATACATATAATACATCTATAATACATCACTAATACATCTAATACATATAATACATATAATATACATCTAATATACATCTATAATACATCTATAATACATCTATAAGGTCTATAATACATCTAATATATCTAATACATCTAATAACTCTATAATACATCTAATACATCTATAATACATCTAATATATCTAATACATCTAATACATCTATAATACATCTATAATACATCTTATATATCTAATACATCTAATAACTCTATAATACATCTAATACATCTCTAATACATCTATAATACATCTATAATACATCTCTAATACATCTAATACATCTAATATACATCTATAATACATCTAATACATCTAATATACATCTATAAGGTCTATAATACATCTATAATACATATAATATACATCTATAATACATCTATATGGTCTATAATACATCTAATATATCTAATACATCTAATCACTCTACAATACATCTAATACATCTATAATACATCTAATATAACTAATACATCTAATAACTCTATAATACATCTAATACATCTCTAATACATCTATAATACATCTATAATACATCTAATATATCTAATACATCTAATAACTCTATAATACATCTAATACATCTCTAATACATCTCTAATACATCTATAATACATCTATAATACATCTAATACATCTATAATACATCTAATATATCTAATACATCTAATAACTCTATAATACATCTAATAAATCTCTAATACATCTCTAATACATCTATAATACATCTATAATACATCTCTAATACATCTAATACAT
Source organism: Salmo salar (assembly GCF_905237065.1). NCBI lineage: Eukaryota > Metazoa > Chordata > Actinopteri > Salmoniformes > Salmonidae > Salmo > Salmo salar. The sequence goes on from NC_059457.1 coordinate 93,156,389, forward strand.
CTAATATACATCTATAATACATCTAATACATCTAATATACATCTATAAGGTCTATAATACATCTATAATACATATAATATACATCTATAATACATCTATATGGTCTATAATACATCTAATATATCTAATACATCTAATCACTCTACAATACATCTAATACATCTATAATACATCTAATATAACTAATACATCTAATAACTCTATAATACATCTAATACATCTCTAATACATCTATAATACATCTATAATACATCTAATATATCTAATACATCTAATAACTCTATAATACATCTAATACATCTCTAATACATCTCTAATACATCTATAATACATCTATAATACATCTAATACATCTATAATACATCTAATATATCTAATACATCTAATAACTCTATAATACATCTAATAAATCTCTAATACATCTCTAATACATCTATAATACATCTAATATATCTAATACATCTAATAACTCTATAATACATCTAATATATCTAATACATCTAATAACTCTATAATACATCTAATACATCTATAATACATCTATAATACATCTATAATACATCTAATATACATCTATAATACATCTATAATACATCTATAATACATCTAATATACATCTATAATACATATATAATACATCTATAATACATCTAATATACATCTATAATACATCTATAAGGTCTATAATACATCTATAATACATATAATATACATCTATAATACATCTATAAGGTCTATAATACATCTATAATACATATAATATACATCTATAATACATCTATAATACATCTATAAGGTCTATAATACATCTGTAATACATCTAATACGTCTATAATACATCTAATACATCTATAATACATCTACAATACATCTATAATACATCTATAAAGTCTATAATACATCTATACAGTCTATAATACATCTATAATACATCTGTAATACATCTAATACGTCTATAATACATCTATACAGTCTATAATACATCTCTAATATGGCCCTCGACTGTCCCTCGTCTGTCTCCTGTGTGTCCCTCTGATTGGCAGCATAAGTAAGGTGTCATTTCCACTCCGCTGATAAAAATATATTCCTCCACACATACATAAACCCGCACCACACACTGACACACACGCACACACACGCACGCACACACACACACACACACACACACACACACACACACACACACACACACACACACACGCACGCACGCACGCACGCACGTACGCACGCACGCAAACCACTACAGCGTCAAATTGATTGTCTATCTCCATCACTTCCAGGCCAACAGGTCCAGACGAGGGAACGGTTGTAATGTAGAGAGAGAGAGGGGGAGCGTTAACGTTAAAACCTTAAATATGTTGGTTTGACGGTCCGTGGCGTCGCTAACCGTGACATATCATTACCCATAGACTTGACCTCTCCTGACCCCGACGTTGTCCTCGGCGGTGCGCGGAGCGGTGCAGAAACACGGTGGTGGAGACGGGTAACGGCTCTCAAACAACTAAATGAACAGCGGTCGCCGCAGCCGTGTGGCGACGCCTGGAACGATTTGATGAAAAGTAAAACTAATCATCTAGTCATCATGGAGATCAAACAAAAGCAATCTGATAAGCCTTGAAGAGACACCAGCACAGATATAATCATTTATAGATTAAAAATACCCCTCCCTCCTCCTCCTCCTCCTCCTCCTCCTCTCCCCCTCTCCTCCTCCTCCTCCTCCTCCTCGTTCCCCTTTTCCTCCTCCTCTCCTTTCCTCCTCCACCTGCTCCTCCTCTTCTCTTCTCTCCTCTCCTCTCCTCTCCTCCTCCTCCTGCTCCTCCTCCTCCTCTCCTCTCCTCCTCTCCTCCTCTCCTCTCCTCCTCCTGCTCCTCCTCCTTCTCCTCCTCTCCTCCTCTCCTCCTCCTCCTGCTCCTCCTCGTTCCCTTTCTCCTCCTCTTCTCCTCTCCTCTCCTCCCTCCTCCTCCTCTCCTCCTTCTCTTCTCCTCTCTTCTCCTCTCCTCCTCTTCTCCTCTCCTCCTCCCCCTGCTCCTCCTCATTCCCCTTCTCTTCTCCTCTTCTTCTCCTCTCCTCATCCTCCTGCTCCTCCTCGTTCCCCTTCTCCTCCTTCTCCTTTCCTCATCTCCTCCCCTTCCTACCATCCACTCTACCTACCTTTCCCTCAAAGTTCAAGCTAGAAAGCGGAACAGTAATTGTATTTAGTTATTTCTCTAGTATGGTGTATCTTTACATGGCGGAAGATGGCAGTTTTTCTCCTCTTCCTCCTGCTCCTCCTCTTCCTCCTGCTCCTCCTCCTCCTCCTCCACCTCATCTCCTCCTCTCCCCTCCTTTAGTTGGAGGAGAATGGCAGTCTCTCTCCTCTTCCCCAAAACAAAGCAGTGTTTCCAGCACGTTAGTCAAAGGGGAAGACGACGTAACCTCGTCAAGATTAATTTCTATTATATTCCATTAATATCAAAAGACACAATATTCAAATTGTTCTTCTTCAATCCCCCCCCATCCCTCCGCCACCCCGACTCTCCCTCTCTCATACCCATGACAGAATAACCTGACGATCATATAAAGCTTTTTATATTGTATCATTATATGTATTTTATATTATATCATTATATAGTACAAAATGCCCTCCGTCTCAACAAAGGATGTCCATTTGCATTTCTGATATATCTGTGTGTTCTTTAATCTAAGACGGTAACAGCCTTGTGTTTCACTAGAACAATATGGTCTGTAATTACAACAGACAGACAGACAGACAGCCAGCCAGCCTGGCAAACAGGACACTCAGTTAGATTGTCTTCCATTTGAAGCTGACACGTGAACTCATAGCAGAGGTCAAACCAATCTCTCTACTACAGTCTAGTCTCTGCTGCTGCCAATGATGAAATTATACCGTCGTTGAATGACAAAGTTCTGGAAACTACGGCAAGTAATCAGGGACAAATTAAGTAGTGAACAGAACGTTTCAAGTGTCTGGAAACCCCAACCCCCCTTTTTAAAACTTGAGTTCCGACCGTTGTCGGGACTCCCAGGAGTAACAGAATAAAATGTTTAAAAAAAAGATGATTTACGATAACCGTGAAGACACTCAAGACTAAAACAATTATCTACAGATGCCCAGAGCTACTTAAGCAAATAAAGAGAAAAATAAATAGCTGCTATGTAATGTTTGATACGCCGAGAAACATAACGTAATAACACGCTGCTGTTTCCACAGAGTGGACTGGAATGAAATTACAGGTCCCAGGTGTCTCTGTAATGAAACGGCGGAGGAACGGGAATATGGACCTCTAATGCAGTTTGTCATCATAAGGACATATTCACATGCTTGTCCTAAACTTTACCTCAGCGATCAATGCAGGGATAGAACGAAACAAATAGTGCCATCCATCCACGACAGGAGATCGTGGCTTTGTGATTCCGTTAGGACAGGACTGGACAGGAACAAGCAAATACTAGATAAATAAAATGTTAGAAGGTTTTTTTTATTCCTTCGTAAAATGTTGTGAAATGGATCAAGATGGAGTGACATTTAAAACCTGTTAGGGCTAGGGGGCAGTATTGACACGGCTGGATAAAAAACATACCCGATTTAATCTGGTTACCACTCCTACCCAGTAACTAGAATATGCATATACTTATTACATATGGATAGAAAACACCCTAAATTTTCTAAAACTGTTTGAATGGTGTCTGTGAGTATAACAGAACTCAAATGGCAGGTCAAAACCTGAGAGATTCCTTTACAGGAAGTGGCCTGTCTGACCATTTCTTGAACTTCTTTTCCATCTCTATCATTTACTAAGGATCTCTGCTCTAACGTGACACTTCCCACGTCGTCCATAGGCGCTCAGAGCCCGGGAAAAAACAGAATGTCGTCATTCCAGCCCCAGGCTGAAACACATTATCGCCTTTCTCAAGTGGCCGATCAAGGGACACTGGGCTTATGCGCATGACCCGACCGCCCCCGCCTTTGGGATTTTTTCCTCTGTTTGCCGAAAAGGAGATTCCCTGTCGGAATATTATCGCTTTTCTACGAGAAAAATGCCGTAAAAATTGATTTTAAACAGCGGTTGACATGCTTCGAAGTACGGTAATGGAATATTTAGAATTTTATTGTCATGCGCGCGACACTTCTTTACTATTTCGGATAGTGTCTGGAACGCACGAACAAAACGCCGCTATTCGGATATAACGATGGATTATTTTGGACCAAACCAACATTTGTTATTGAAGTAGCAGTCCTGGGAGTGCATTCTGACGAAGACAACAAAAGGTAATCAAACTTTTATAATAGTAAATATGATTATGGTGAGTGCTAAACTTGCCGGGTGTCTAAATAGCGAGCCCGTGATGCCTGGGCTATGTACTTAGAATATTGCAAAATGTGCTTTCACCAAAAAGCTATTTTAAAATCGGACATATCGAGTGCATAGAGGAGGTCTGTATCTATAATTCTTAAAATAATTGTTATGCTTTTTGTGAACGTTTATCGTGAGTAATTTAGTAAAATGTTAGCGAATTCCCCGGAAGTTTGCTAGTTCTGAACGTCACATGCTAATGTAAAAAGCTGGTTTTTGATATAAATATGAACTTGATTGAACAAAACATGCATGTATTGTATAACATAATGTCCTAGGGTTGTCATCTGATGAAGATCATCAAAGGTGAGTGCTGCATTTAGCTGTCTTCTGGGTTTTGGTGACATTATATGCTGGCTTGAAAAATGGGTGTCTGATTATTTCTGGCTTGGTACTCTGCTGACATAATCTAATGTTTTGCTTTCGTTGTAAAGCCTTTTGAAATCGGACAGTGTGGTTAGATTAACGAGAGTCTGTTATACTCACAGACACCATTCAAACAGTTTTAGAAACTTTAGGGTGTTTTCTATCCAAAGCCAATAATTATATGCATATTCTAGTTACTGGGCAGGAGTAGTAACCATATTAAATCGGGTACGTTTTTTATCCAGCCATGTCAATACTGCCCCCTAGCCCTAACAGGTTCAGACAGTGTTGACATCCCAAATAGCAGCTTATATAACAGACAGTGTTGACATCCCAAATAGCAGCCTATATAACAGTGAGTGTTGAGGTCCAGATCATTGGTTCCTCGACTGACAGATCAGATACCACCAGACTCCATGATGGTGAGGTCCAGATCATTGGTTCCTCTACTGACAGACTAGACACAGCACCACCAGACTCCATGATGGTGAGGTCCAGATCATTGTGTTCCTCTACTGACAGATCAAACACCACCAGACTCCATGATGGTGAGGTCCAGATCATTGTGTTCCTCTACTGACAGATCAGACACCACCAGACTCCATGATGGTGAGGTCCAGATCATTGTGTTCCTCTACTGACAGACCAGACACCAGCACCACCAGACTCCATGATGGTGAGGTCCAGATCATTGTGTTCCTCTACTGACAGATCAGACACCACCAGACTCCATGATGGTGAGGTCCAGATCATTGGTTCCTCTACTGACAGACTAGACACAGCACCACCAGACTCCATGATGGTGAGGTCCAGATCATTGTGTTCCTCTACTGACAGACCAGACACCACCAGACTCCATGATGGTGAGGTCCAGATCATTGGTTCCTCTACTGACAGACTAGACACAGCACCACCAGACTCCATGATGGTGAGGTCCAGATCATTGTGTTCCTCTACTGACAGACCAGACACCACCAGACTCCCTGATGTTGAGGTCCAGATCATTGGTTCCTCTACTGACAGACTAGACACCACCAGACTCCATGATGGTGAGGTCCAGATCATTGGTTCCTCTACTGACAGACTAGACACAGCACCACCAGACTCCATGATGGTGAGGTCCAGATCATTGTGCTCCTCTACTGACAGACCAGACACCACCAGACTCCATGATGGTGAGGTCCAGATCATTGTGTTCCTCTACTGACAGATCAGACACCACCAGACTCCATGATGGTGAGGTCCAGATCATTGTGTTCCTCTACTGACAGATCAGACACCACCAGACTCCATGATGGTGAGGTCCAGATCATTGTGTTCCTCTACTGACAGACCAGACACCACCAGACTCCATGATGGTGAGGTCCAGATCATTGGTTCCTCTACTGACAGATCAGACACCAGCACCACCAGACACCCTGATGGTGAGGTCCAGATCATTGTGTTCCTCTACTGACAGATCAGACACCACCAGACTCCATGATGGTGAGGTCCAGATCATTGGTTCCTCTACTGACAGATCAAACACCACCAGACTCCATGATGGTGAGGTCCAGATCATTGTGTTCCTCTACTGACAGATCAAACACCACCAGACTCCATGATGGTGAGGTCCAGATCATTGGTTCCTCTACTGACAGACCAGACACCACCAGACTCCATGATGGTGAGGTCCAGATCATTGTGTTCCTCTACTGACAGACCAGACACCACCAGACTCCCTGATGTTGAGGTCCAGATGGACTATGTGAGATCCCACTGGGCAGAGAGAGACATGAAATACACCACTGCCACAATGGACTCTATAAAGACAGGTCCCTAGGGCAGGGGTATGACTCACCGGTCACACACACACACACACGGACACACACACACTCACACAAACACTCACACACACACACTGGCTGGCATCGCATTACCACTCCAACTCACACAGAGGAGCACAGAAGAACAGCACAGCATAATACCTATTATATTATTGTAATAAATAAAGAGCAATATTTTAATTCATTCGATTTCATTGTATTTTTTTGTTTTCCTTCCCTCATTCAACCTTTAACCTCCAGTCCATGTTCCTGTGATATAGTTATAGGCCTTCTCTATATTCAGTGCAGACCCATCCAATCCTGCCGTGTCTAATGCTATTGTCGCCCCCCAACACTGGTTTACAGGGTCATTACCGGGTTAGAGCGATGCACCAGATAATCTGTGAATAATGTCACGGGAGGGGGGTGAGGGGGGGTGGAAATGGGGAGGGGGGGTGGAGATGGGGAGGGTGGAGATGGGGAGGGGGGGTGGGGGTGGGGGTCGTTGACTGGCTGCTGTTATGGCGTGGGTGAAGATTGAGGGAGGGTGGGTTGGGTGGCGTGTTAGGAGAGCAGGGAGAGTACGGGTGGAGTTCTGGGTGATGGGTGGGGTTGTGGAGAGTACGGGTAGAGTTCTGGGGATGGGTGGGGTTGTGGAGAGTAGGGTAGAGTTCTGGGTGGTGGTGGGGTTGTGGAGAGTACGGGTAGAGTTCTGGGTGGTGGGTGGGGTTGTAGAGAGAATGCGGTAGAGTTCTGGGGATGGGTGGGGTTGTGGAGAGTAGGGTAGAGTTCTGGGGATGGGTGGGATGGTAGAGAGTACGGGTAGAGTTCTGGTGATGGGTGGGGTTGTGGAGAGTACGGGTAGAGTTCTGGGGATGGGTGGGGTTGTGGAGAGTACGGGTAGAGTTCTGGGGATGGGTGGGGTTGTGGAGAGTACGGGTAGAGTTCTGGGGATGGGTGGGGTTGTGGAGAGTACGGGTAGAGTTCTGGGGATGGGTGGAGGGTGGAGAGTACGGGTAGAGTTCTGGGGATGGGTGGGGTTGTGGATAGTACGGGTGGAGTTCTGGGGATGGGTGGGGTTGTGGAGAGTACGGGTAGAGTTCTGGGGATGGGTGGGGTTGTGGAGAGTACGGGTAGAGTTCTGGGGATGGGTGGGGTTGTGGAGAGTACGGGTGGAGTTCTGGGTGATGGGTGGGGTTGTGGAGAGTACGGGTAGAGTTCTGGGGATGGGTGGGGTTGTGGAGAGTACGGGTAGAGTTCTGGGGATGGGTGGGATTGTGGAGAGTACGGGTAGAGTTCTGGGGATGGGTGGGCTTGTGGAGAGTACGGGTAGAGTTCTGGGGATGGGTGGGGTTGTGGAGAGTAGGGTAGAGTTCTGGGGATGGATGGGATGGTAGAGAGTACGGGTAGAGTTCTGGTGATGGGTGGGGTTGTGGAGAGTACGGGTAGAGTTCTGGGGATGGGTGGGGTTGTGGAGAGTAGGGTAGAGTTCTGGGGATGGGTGGGGTTGTGGAGAGTACGGGTAGAGTTCTGGGGATGGGTGGGGTTGTGGAGAGTACGGTAGAGTTCTGGGGATGGGTGGGGTTGTGGAGAGTACGGGTGGAGTTCTGGGTGATGGGTGGGGTTGTGGAGAGTACGGGTAGAGTTCTGGGGATGGGTGGGGTTGTGGAGAGTACGGGTAGAGTTCTGGGGATGGGTGGGATTGTGGAGAGTACGGGTAGAGTTCTGGGGATGGGTGGGCTTGTGGAGAGTACAGGTAGAGTTCTGGGGATGGGTGGGGTTGTGGAGAGTACGGGTGGAGTTCTGGGGATGGGTGGGATTGTGGAGAGTACGGGTAGAGTTCTGGGGATGGGTGGGGTTGTGGAGAGTACGGGTAGAGTTCTGGGGATGGGTGGGGTTGTGGAGAGTACGGGTAGAGTTCTGGGGATGGGTGGGGTTGTGGAGAGTAGGGTAGAGTTCTGGGGATGGGTGGGGTTATGGAGAGTACGGGTAGAGTTCTGGGGATGGGTGGGGTTGTGGAGAGTACGGGTAGAGTTCTGGGGATGGGTGGGGTTGTGGAGAGTAGCGTAGAGTTCTGGGTGGTGGGTGGGGTTGTGGAGAGTACGGGTAGAGTTCTGGGTGGTGGGTGGGGTTGTGGAGAGTATGGGTAGAGTTCTGGGGATGGGTGGGGTTGTGGAGAGTACGGGTAGAGTTCTGGGTGATGGGTGGGGTTGTGGAGAGTAGTGTAGAGTTCTGGGGATGGGTGGAGGGTGGAGAGTACGGGTGGAGTTCTGGCTGATGGGTGGGGTTGTGGAGAGTACGGGTAGAGTTCTGGGGATGGATAGGGTTGTGGAGAGTACGGGTAGAGTTGGGACGGTAACAGTGGGTAGCGGTGGATGGAGGGTGGAGAGGGACTGCTGGTAGAGGTGAGGGTAGAGTTGGGACGGTAACAGTGGGTAGCGGTGGATGGAGGGTGGAGCGGGACTGCTGGTAGAGGTGAGGGTAGAGTTGGGACGGTAACAGTGGGTAGTGGTGGATGGAGGGTGGAGAGGGACTGCTGGTAGAGGTGAGGGTAGAGTTGGGACGGTAACAGTGGGTAGTGGTGGATGGAGGGTGGAGAGGGACTGCTGGTAGAGGTGAGGGTAGAGTTGGGACGGTAACAGTGGGTAGTGGTGGATGGAGGGTGGAGAGGGACTGCTGGTAGAGGTGAGGGTAGAGTTGGGACGGTAACAGTGGGTAGTGGTGGATGGAGGGTGGAGAGGGACTGCTGGTAGAGGTGAGGGTAGAGTTGGGACGGTAACAGTGGGTAGTGGTGGATGGAGGGTGGAGAGGGACTGCTGGTAGAGGTGAGGGTAGAGTTGGGACGGTAACAGTGGGTAGCGGTGGATGGAGGGTGGAGAGGGACGGTAGTGAAGGCTGGCAGCTCATCTATATTTCATCCTCCACTCAGACAAATGAAACAGAAGCCACCGGACAAGCAGACCTTGTGACACTTCAAAGAGATGCCCTATGGGTGGGTTCCTCTTGAAGCTGGGGCTGCAGCGGGGCGGACGGGTGGTGGAGGTACGACCCCTGAAACACTCCCAGCTGGGGGTTCCCCGTCCCCGGCGAGGGGCTCATTAACCCTTAAACAGGCCTGGCGAAGGGTGAGGGGGGCCAGGGGGAGAGGGGAGCGAGGAGTGCTTAGTACAGGTCCTAATTACTGTACCGCCTGCCTGCCTGCATCCGCCATCGCTGCTACGCAGGGGATAAGGGGGCAAAGGCAGGGGAGGAGGGGAGGAGGGGAGGCTAGGTTAAAGAGGAGGGGAGGAGGGGAAGAGGGGAGGCTAGGGGAAAGAAGAGGAGGGGGAGGAGGGGGAGGCTAGGGGAAAGAGGAGGGGGAGGCGGGGGAGGCTAGGGGAAAGAAGAGGAGGGGGAGGAGGGGGGAGGCTAGGGGAAAGAGGAGGGGGAGGAGGGGGAGGCTAGGGGAAAGAAGAGGAGGGGGAGGAGGGGGAGGCTAGGGGAAAGAGGAGGGGGAGGAGGGGGAGGCTAGGGGAAAGAGGAGGGCGAGGAGGGGAGGAGGGGAGGCTAGGGGAAAGAGGAGAGGGAGGAGGGGAAGAGGGGAGGCTAGGGGAAAGAAGAGGAGGGGAGGAGGGGAGGAGGGGGAGGCTAGGGGAAAGAGGAAGGGAGGAGGGGAAGAGGGGAGGCTAGGGGGAAAGAAGAGGAGGGGGAGGAGGGGAGGAGGGGGAGGCTAGGGGAAAGAGGAGGGGGAGGAGGGGGAGGCTAGGGGAAAGAAGAGGAGGGGGAGGAGGGGGAGGCTAGGGGAAAGAGGAGGGGGAGGAGGGGGAGGCTAGGGGGAAGAGGAGGGGGAGGAGGGGGAGGAGGGGAGGCTAGGGGAAAGAGGAGGGGGAGGAGGGGAGGAGGGGGAGGCTAGGGGAAAGAGGAGGGGAGGAGGGGAGGAGGGGGAGGCTAGGGGAAAGAGGAGGGGGAGGAGGGGAGGAGGGGGAGGCTAGGGGAAAGAGGAGGGGAATGAGGGGGGGCTAGGGGAAAGAGGAGGGGAATGAGGGGGAGGCTAGGGGAAAGAGGAGGGTGAGGAGGGGAGGAGGGGGAGGCTAGGGGAAAGAGGAGGGGAATGAGGGGGAGGCTAGGGGAAAGAGGAGGGTGAGGAGGGGAGGAGGGGGAGGCTAGGGGAAAGAGGAGGGGGAGGAGGAGGGGAGGAGGGGAGGAGGGGAGGCTAGGGGAAAGAGGAGGGGGAGGAGGGTGAGGCTAGGGGGAAGGGGGGAGGAGGGGGAGGAGGGGGAGGCTAGGGGAAAGAGGAGGGGGAGGAGGGGGAGGAGGGGGAGGCTAAGGGAAAGCGGAGGGGGAGGTGGTGGGGGAGGGGAGGCTAGGGGAAAGAAGAGGGGAGGAGGGGAGGAGGGGGAGGAGGGGGAGGCTAAGGGAAAGCGGAGGGGGAGGTGGTGGGGGAGGGGGAGGCTAGGGGAAAGAGGAGGGGGAGGAGGGGGAGGAGGGGAGGCTAGGGGAAAGAGGAGGGGGGAGGAGGGGAGGAGGGGAGGCTAGGGGAAAGAGGGGGGGGAGGAGGGGGAGGAGGGGAGGCTAGGGGAAAGAGGAGGGGGAGGAGGGGGAGGAGGGGGAGGCTAGGGGAAAGAGGAGGGGGAGGAGGGGGAGGAGGAGAGGCTAGGGGAAAGAGGAGGGGGAGGAGGGGGAGGAGGGGAGGCTAGGGGAAAGAGGAGGGGGAGGAGGGGAGGAGGGGAGGCTAGGGGAAAGAGGAGGGGGAGGAGGGGGAGGAGGGGAGGCTAGGGGAAAGAGGAGGGGGAGGAGGGGAGGCTAGGGGAAAGAGGAGGGCGAGGAGGGGAGGAGGGGAGGAGGGGGAGGCTAGGGGAAAGAGGAGGGGAATGAGGGGGAGGCTAGGGGGAAGAGGAGGGGGAGGAGGGGGAGGAGGGGAGGCTAGGGGAAAGAGGAGGGATGAGGAGGGGAGGAGGGGAGGAGGGGGAGGCTAGGGGAAGAGGAGGGGGAGGAGGGGGAGGCTAGGGGAAAGAGGAGGGCGAGGAGGGGAGGAGGGGAGGAGGGGGAGGCTAGGGGGAAGAGGAGGGGGAGGAGGGGGAGGCTAGGGGGAAGAGGAGGGGGAGGAGGGGGAGGAGGGGAGGCTAGGGGAAAGAGGAGGGGGAGGAGGGGAGGAGGGGGAGGCTAGGGGGAAGGGGGGGAGGAGGGGGAGGAGGGGGAGGCTAGGGGAAAGAGGAGGGGGAGGAGGGGGAGGAGGGGGAGGCTAAGGGAAAGCGGAGGGGGAGGTGGTGGGGGGAGGGGGAGGCTAGGGGAAAGAAGAGGGGGAGGAGGGGGAGGAGGCGAGGAGGGGAGGCTAGGGGAAAGAGGGGGGAGGAGGGGGAGGAGGGGAGGCTAGGGGAAAGAGGAGGGGGAGGAGGGGGAGGAGGGGAGGCTAGGGGAAAGAGGAGGGGAGGAGGGGGAGGAGGGGAGGAGGGGGATGAGTGTTTTGAACGTGTGCATTAATTGAAAAACCAGATTAGACCTCTTTGCCATAATTAGCTCAAGAGAGCCGCCCTAGTGTACCCCTCCATCACCCCCTCTACCCCCCCTCTACCCCTCCATCACCCCCCTCTACCCCCCCCTTCTACCCCCCCCCCCCCTTATGACAGGGGTCTACGAGAAGGAAGGATAAAGAGTAAAGAGGCAACAAGGGGGAAGAGAGAAGAGGGAGAGGGAGAGGGCTGAGGAGAATGTGAGAAGAGAGGATTGGACAGGGACAGAGAAAGAGGAGGAGAAAGAGGAGGCATATCTAATCCTATATGAGGTAACCTGGTAAATTGAGATCAATTTACATAAAGGGGTTTGGTTTGCTCGATCATCTAATGATGTTAGTTAATGTCTTTACAAATTAATTGAGTTAATTAGGCACGCCCAGCGGAGCCTCTGTCAGCTGATTAACAGAATGAAACAAACAGGGTTCATTACCCTGGACTGGTCTGGGCTGGACCGGGCTGGGTGGGGCTGGGCTGGGTGGGGCTGGGCTGGGTGGGGCTGGGCTGGGCTGGACTGGGCTGGGCTGGGCTGGACTGGGCTGGACTGGGCTGGGCTGGGCTGGGCTGGGCTGGGCTGGACTGGGCTGGGCTGGACCGGGCTGGGTGGGGCTGGGCTGGGTGGGGCTGGGCTGGGCTGGGCTGGACTGGGCTGGGCTGGACTGGGCTGGACTGGACTGGGCTGGGCTGGGCTGGACTGGGCTGGGCTGGGCTGGGCTGGGCTGGGCTGGGCTGGGCTGGGCTGGGCTGGACTGGGCTGGACTAGGCTGGACTGGACTGGGCTGGGCTGGACTGGGCTGGGCTGGGCTGGACTGGACTGGGCTGGGCTGGACTGGACTGGGCTGGGCTGGGCTGGACTGGGCTGGACTGGGCTGGGCTGGGCTGGACTGGACTGGGCTGGACTGGGCTGGGCTGGGCTGGACTGGACTGGGCTGGACCGGGCTGGGCTGTACTGGACTGGGCTGGGCTGGACTGGGCTGGGCTGGACTGGGCTGGACTGGACTGGACTGGGCTGGACTGGACTGGCTGGACTGGGCTGGACTGGGCTGGGCTGGACTGGGCTGGACTGGACTGGACTGGGCTGGACTGGGCTGGGCTGGGCTGGGCTGGGCTGTACTGGACTGGGCTGGGCTGGACTGGGCTGGGCTGGACTGGGCTGGACTGGGCTGGACCGGGCTGGACCGGGCTGGGCTGGACTGGGCTGGACTGGGCTGGACCGGGCTGGACTGGGCTGGGCTTGACTGGGCTGGACTGGGCTGGACCGGGCTGGACTGGGCTGGGCTGGACTGGGCTGGACTGGGCTGGGCTGGACTGGACTGGGCTGGGTGGGGCTGGGCTGGACTGGACTTGGCTGGGTGGGGATGGGGCTGGATGGGGCTGGACTTGGCTGGCTGGGCTGGGTGGGTCTGGGGCTGGATGGGGCTGGGCTGGGGCTGGGCTGGACTGGGCTGGCTGGCTGGGTGGGGCTGGGCTGGATTGGGCTGGGTGGGGCTGGGGCTGAGCTCGGCTAAGAAGTGTTGGGACTAGCTCAATGGCCAAGATCACTCAGTAGATGGTTAGGGTTAGGGTTAGGGCTTGGATTAGGGCTTGGGTTAGGGTTAGGGCTTGGGTTAGGGCTTGGTTTAGGGCTAGGGTTAGGGCTTGGGTTAGGGCTTGGGTTAGGGCTTGGGTTATGGTTAGGGCTTGGATTTTGGTTAGGGCTTGGGTTAGGGCTTGGGTTAGGGTTAGGGCTTGGGTTAGGGCTTGGGTTAGGGTTAGAGCTTGGGTTAGGGCTTGGGTTATGGTTAGGGCTTGGGTTTTGGTTAGGGCTTGGGTTAGGGCTTGGGTTAGGGCTTGGGTTAGGGTTAGAGTTTGGGTTAGGGCTTGGGTTATGGTTAGGGCTTGGGTTTTGGTTAGGGCTTGGGTTAGGGCTTGGGTTTGGGCTTGGGTTAGGGCTTGGGTTAGGGTTAGGGCTTGGGTTAGGGTTAGAGTTAGGGTTAGGGTTAGGGCTTGGGTTAGGGTATGGGTTAGGGTTAGGGTTAGGGCTTGGGTTAGGGTTAGGGCTTGGGTTAGGGTTAGGGTTAGAGCTTGGGTTAGGGTTAGGGTTAGGGCTTGGGTTAGGGTTAGGGCTTGGGTTAGGGTTAGGGTTAGGGCTTGGGTGAGGGTTAGGGTTAGGGTTAGGGATAGTGTTAGGGCTTGGGTTAGGGTTAGGGCTTGGGTTAGGGTTAGGGTTAGGGCTTGGGTGAGGGTTAGGGTTAGGGTTAGGGATAGTGTTAGGGCTTGGGTTAGGGTTTGGGTTAGGGTTAGGGTTAGGGTTAGGGCTTGGGTTAGGGTTAGGGTTAGGGTTAGGGATAGTGTTAGGGCTTGGGTTAGGGTTTGGGTTTGGGTTAGGGTTAGGGTTAGGGCTTGGGTTAGGGTTAGGGTTAGGGTTAGGGATAGTGTTAGGGCTTGGGTTTGGGTTTGGGTTAGGGTTAGGGCTTGGGTTAGGGTTAGGGCTTGGGCTTGGGCTTGGGCTTGTGTTTGGGTTAGGGTTAGGGCTTGGGTTTGGGTTAGGATTAGGGCTTGGGATAGAGCTTGGGTTAGGGTTAGGGTTAGGGTTAGGGCTTGGGTTAGGGTTAGGGCTTGGGTTAGGGTTAGGTGAGTGATCTTGGGCATGGAACACCCAGGTCTGGTCATTGGTGTATCACCTGGTAAATAACCTGATTGTATCTATAAACTGTGGGACAGTACAGCTCATACATTATCACTTCTGTGGTGTTTCTCTCTCAACTCCCTCTCTCAACTCCCTCTCTCAACTCCCTCTCAACTCCCTCTCAACTCCCTGTCTCAACTCTCAACTCCCTGTCTCAACTCATTATCTCAACACTCTCTGAACTCCCTCTCTCAACTCCCTGTCTCAACTCTCAACTCCCTCTCTCAGTTCCCTCTCTCAACTCCCTGTCTCAACTCCCTCTCAACTCTCTCCCTCAACTCCCTCTCTCAACTCCCTGTCTCAACTCTCAACTCCCTCTCTCAGCTCCCTCTCTCAACTCCCTCTCTCAACTCCCTGTCTCAACTCTCTCTCTCAAAACTCCCTGTCTCAACTCCCTCTCTCAACTCCCTCTCTCAACTCCCTCTCTCATCTCTCAACTCCCTGTCTCAACTCTCAACTCCCTGTCTCAACTCTCTCGCTCAACTCCCTCTCTCAGCTCTCTCTCTCAACTCATTATCTCAACTTTCTCTCTCAACTCCCTCTCTCAACTTTCTCTCTCAACTCTCTCTCCCAAATCCCTCTCTGAACTCCCTGTCTCAACTCCCAACTCCCTCTCTCAACTCTCAACTCCCTCTCTCAACTCATTCTCTCAACTCTCTCTCTCAACTCCCTGTCTCAACTCCTGTGCTATAGGTCACCTGTTCCATGAAGCTTCCCTGCTGTAGGTCACCTTTTTCCATGAAGCCGCTGTCATGACGTTGCCCTCTTTGAGTACAGGGAGGACAGTTGACCCCCTCCCCCTTGCACCATCCCCCAACCTACCTCCCACCACCCAGGCCCTGTGTGAAGGGGTGGTAAAATTCTAGAGGAGAATCTCCTACCACATGGCCCAGTTGAGACACAGAGGGGTCCCATAGAGAGACACAGGAAATTCAACTCACAGAATTGGGGAACCGAACGACATTTATGTTCTGGAGAAGGTATAAAAGATTGGTGAAGAATCCAGCTACGAACTGGTCCGCTTGGTACAATTTTGTGATACTCAGAAGAGACAATATAGCCATATTACCATAAAACTGTTTATATAATAGCCTCAGCTATGGGACTTGCATCCAAATGGTTGTATAAAATGTATTAATAAGGATAAAGCTATTTGGAATATGTTGAGATGCTATGTACTGATGTTAACCTGTTATGGCTAGGGGGCAGTATTTTCACGGCTGGATAAAAAACGTACCCGATTTAATCTGGTTACTACTCCTGCCCAGTAACTAGAATATGCATATAATTATTGGCTTTGGATAGAAAACACTCCAAAGTTTCAAAAAATGTTTGAATGGTGTCTGTGAGTATAACAGAACTCAAATGGCAGGTCAAAACCTGAGAGATTCCTTTACAGGAAGTGGCCTGTCTGACCATTTCTGGAACTTCTTTGCCATCTCTATCTTTTACAAAGGATCTCTGCTCTAACGTGACACTTCCTACGTCTTCCATGGGCGCTCAGAGCCCGGGAAAAACCTGAATGTCGTCATCCCAGCCCCAGGCTGAAACACATTATCGCCTTTCTCAAATGGCCGATCAAGGGACTGTGGGCTTAGGCGCGTGCCCTGGCCGCCCCCGTCTTTGTGATTTTTCCTCTGTTTGCCGAAAAGGAGATTCCCGGTCGGAATATTATCGCTTTTTTACGAGATAAATTGCATAAAAATTGATTTTAAACAGCGGTTGACATGCTTCGAGGTACGGTAATGGAATATTTAGAATTTTTTTGTCACGAATTGCGCCATGCGCACGACCCTTCTTTACCATTTCGGATAGTGTCTGGAACGCACGAACAAAACGCCGCTATTCGGATATAACGATGGATTATTTTGGACCAAACCAACATTTGTTATTGAAGTAGCAGTCCTGGGAGTGCATTCTGACGAAGACAACAAAAGGTAATCAAACTTTTATAATAGTAAATCTGATTTTGGTGAAGGCTAAACTTGCCGGGTGTCTAAATAGCTAGCCCGTGATGCCTGTGCTATGTACTTAGAATATTGCAAAATGTGCTTTCACCAAAAAGCTATTTTAAAATCGGACATATCGAGTGCATAGAGGAATTCTGTATCTATAATTCTTAAAATAATTGTTACTCTTTTTGTGAACGTTTATCGTGAGTAATTTAGTAAATTGTTAGTAAATTCCCGGAAGTTTGCGGGGGTATGCTAGTTCTGAACGTCACATGCTAATGTAAAAAGCTGTTTTTTGATATAAATATGAACTTGATTGAACAAAACATGCATGTATTGTATAACATAATGTCCTAGGGTTGTCATCTGATGAAGATCATCAAAGGTTAGTGCTGCATTTAGCTGTCTTCTGGGTTTTTGTGACATTATATGCTAGCTTGAAAAATGGGTGTCTGATTATTTCTGGCTTGGTACTCTGCTGACATAATCTAATGTTTTGCTTTCGCTGTAAAGCCTTTTTGAAATCAGACAGTGTGGTTAGATAAAGGAGAGTCTTGTCTTTAAAATGCTGTGAAATAGTTTCCATAGCAACATTACAGGACGAAGTGACATCAGAGTAACAACACGCTAGTGGTTTCCATAGCAACATTACAGGAAGAAGAGACATCAGAGTAACAACATGCTAGTGGTTTCCATAGCAACATTACAGGGAGAAGGGACATCAGAGTAACAACACGCTAGTGGTTTCCATAGCAACATTAGGGGGAGAAGAGACATCAGAGTAACAACATGCTAGTGGTTTCCATAGCAACATTACAGGGAGAAGAGATGATTACATTATAATGATTCATCAGGGGGGGACATTATAATGATTCATCAGGGGGGACATTATAATGATTCATCAGGGTGGGACATTATAATGATTCATCGGGGGACATTATAATGATTCATCAGGGGGGGACATTATAATGATTCATCAGGGGGGACATTATAATGATTCATCAAGGGGGACATTATAATGATTCATCAGGGGGACATTATAATGATTCATCAGGGGGACATTATAATGATTCATCAGGGGGGACATTATAATGATTCATCAGGGGGACATTATAATGATTCATCAGGGGGGGACATTATAATGATTCATCGGGGGGGACATTATAATGATTCATCAGGGGGACATTATAATGATTCATCAGGGGGACATTATAATGATTCATCAGGGGGGACATTATAATGATTCATCAGGGGGGACATTATAATGATTCATCAGGGGGGACATTATAATGATTCATCGGGGGGGACATTATAGTGATTCATCAGGTGGGGATTATAATGATTCATCGGGGGGGACATTATAATGATTCATCGGGGGGGACATTATAATGATTCATCGGGGGGGGACATTATAATGATTCATCGGGGGAGACATTATAGTGATTCATCGGGGGGACATTATAATGATTCATCGGGGGGGACATTATAATGATTCATCAGGGGGGACATTATAATGATTCATCAATTCATCAGGGGGGGACATTATAATGATTCATCGGGGGGACATTATAATGATTCATCAGGGGGGACATTATAATGATTCATCAGGGGGGACATTATAATGATTCATCAGGGGGGACATTATAATGATTCATCAGGGGGGACATTATAATGATTCATCAGGGGGACATTATAAAATTCATCAGGGGGGGGCATTATAATGATTCATCAGGGGAGGACATTATAATGATTCATCAGGGGGACATTATAATGATTCATCAGGGGGGGACATTATAATGATTCATCAGGGGGGGACATTATAATGATTCATGTAATGTTATGTTGATGTGTTTAATCACATGATGCAGGATTTTATTACATTTAGTATATATCTTTACCAGCCACAACCTACACACACACACACACACACACACACACACACACACACACACACACACACACACACACACACACACACACACACACACACACACACACACACACACACACACACACACACACACACACACACACACACAAGCCACGCACACACACACACACCCACCTACCCACACACTGACACACACATCCAAACACATCCACACACACACATTCACCCCCCCCCACACACAAACATACTCACACACACACACATTCACACATATACCCACGCACACATAAAAACTCACACAAACATCCACAACCCCACAATCCCACAATCCCACAACCCCACAATCCCACAACCCCACAACCCCACAATCCCACAATCCCACAACCCCACAACCCCACAACCCCACAATCCCAGAAATCCACAACCCCACAAACCCACAACCCCACAATCCCACAACCCCACAATCCCAGAAACCCCTCTGCTCCAATGATATAAAACGTAGCCTGAAAGATCTGACTTGTTCCTTGTTAAGAACAGATTGTTATGGTGCAGGCAGACTAGGTTCCACCGTGATAATTATCATCCATAATTCAGTGAGGAGAAATGGCTGAGGGATGCACACACACACACACACACACACACACACACACACACACACACACACACGCGCACACACACACACTCAAACACACACACACACACACACACACACACACACACACACACACACACACACACACACACAGCACACACACACTCACACACTCAGGCTGTGAGGTGCCGACATGTCAAGTCCATTACTAGATAATTTGGCTACTTCCGTGTGCCAGTGAAGATCAGCTTTATGTTTGGGATTTGCTGACACGGCCGTGGGGGGGAAAAATGTTTTTTTGGTGTTGACGTTACGTGTCTGAGCCGAACACACACACACACACACACACACACACACACACACACACGTTCTCTAGATGTCCTGGATTTCAGTGGAATCGGACTAAAGTGGAATCAGGGAGGGCTGTTGCTCTGCAGTTTGTACTTGGTGGTGCTGACTCAGAACCTTCTGGAAGATACAGACCTGCTGTAACGTAGAGCTAGCTGGAAGATACAGACCTGCTGTAACGTAGAGCTAGCTGGAAGATACAGACCTGCTTTAACGTAGAGCTAGCTGGAAGATACAGACCTGCTGTAACGTAGAGCTAGCTGGAAAATACAGACCTGCTGTAACATAGAGCTAGCTGGAAGATACAGACCTGCCGTAACGTAGAGCTAGCTGGAAGATACAGACCTGCCGTAATGTAGAGCTAGCTGGAAGATACAGACCTGCCGTAACGTAGAGCTAGCTGGAAGATACAGACCTGCTCTAACGTAGAGCTAGCTGGAAGATACAGACCTGCTGTAACGTAGAGCTAGCTGGAAGATACAGACCTGCCGTAACGTAGAGCTAGCTGGAAGATAGAGACCTGCTGTAACATAGAGCTAGCTGGAAGATACAGACCTGCCGTAACGTAGAGCTAGCTGGAAGATACAGACCTGCTGTAACGTAGAGCTAGCTGGAAGATACAGACCTACTGTAACGTAGAGCTAGCTGGAAGATACAGACCTGCTGTAACGTAGAGCTAGCTGGAAGATACAGACCTGCTGTAACATAGAGCTAGCTGGAAGATACAGACCTGCCGTAACATAGAGCTAGCTGGAAGATACAGACCTGCCGTAACGTAGAGCTAGCTGGAAGATACAGACCTGCTGTAACGTAGAGCAGACTGGAAGATACAGACCTGCTCTAACGTAGAGCTAGCTGGAAGATACAGACCTGCTGTAACGTAGAGCTAGCTGGAAGATACAGACCTGCCGTAACGTAGAGCTAGCTGGAAGATACAGACCTGCCGTAATGTAGAGCTAGCTGGAAGATACAGACCTGCCGTAACGTAGAGCTAGCTGGAAGATACAGACCTGCTCTAACGTAGAGCTAGCTGGAAGATACAGACCTGCTGTAACGTAGAGCTAGCTGGAAGATACAGACCTGCCGTAACGTAGAGCTAGCTGGAAGATACAGACATGCCGTAATGTAGAGCTAGCTGGAAGATACAGACCTGCCGTAACGTAGAGCTAGCTGGAAGATACAGACCTGCTGTAACGTAGAGCTAGCTGGAAGATACAGACCTGCCGTAACGTAGAGCTAGCTGGAAGATACAGACCTGCCGTAACGTAGAGCTAGCTGGAAGATACAGACCTGCCGTAACGTAGAGCTAGCTGGAAGATACAGACCTGCCGTAACGTAGAGCTAGCTGGAAGATACAGACCTGCCGTAACGTAGAGCTAGCTGGAAGATACAGACCTGCTCTAACGTAGAGCTAGCTGGAAGATACAGACCTGCTCTAACGTAGAGCTAGCTGGAAGATACAGACCTGCTCTAACGTAGAGCTAGCTGGAAAATACAGACCTGCCGTAACGTAGACCTAGCTGGAAGATACAGACCTGCCGTAACGTAGAGCTAGCTGGAAGATACAGACCTGCCGTAACGTAGAGCTAGCTGGAAGATACAGACCTGCCGTAACGTAGAGCTAGCTGGAAGATACAGACCTGCCGTAACGTAGAGCTAGCTGGAAGATACAGACCTGCCGTAACGTAGACCTAGCTGGAAGATAAAGACCTGCCGTAACGTAGAGCTAGCTGGAAGATACAGACCTGCCGTAACGTAGAGCTAGCTGGAAGATACAGACCTGCCGTAACGTAGAGCTAGCTGGAAGATACAGACCTGCCCTAACGTAGAGCTAGCTGAAAGATACAGACCTGCCGTAACGTAGAGCTAGCTGGATGATACAGACCTGCTGTAACATAGAGCTAGCTGGAAGATACAGACCTGCTGTAACGTAGAGCTAGCTGGAAGATACAGACCTGCTGTAACGTAGAGCTAGCTGGAAGATACAGACCTGCTGTAACGTACAGCTAGCTGGAAGATACAGACCTGCCGTAACGTAGAGCTAGCTGGAAGATACAGACCTGCTGTAACGTAGAGCTAGCTGGAAGATGCAGACCTGCTGTAACGTAGAGCTAGCTGGAAGATACAGACCTGCCGTAACGTAGAGCTAGCTGGAAGATACAGACCAGCTGTAACGTAGAGCTAGCTGGAAGATACAGACCTGCCGTAAAGTAGAGCTAGCTGGAAGATACAGACCTGCCGTAATGTAGAGCTAGCTGGAAGATACAGACCTGCTGTAACGTAGAGCTAGCTGGAAAATACAGACCTGCTGTAACATAGAGCTAGCTGGAAGATACAGACCTGCCGTCATGTAGAGCTAGCTGGAAGATACAGACCTGCTGTAACGTAGAGCTAGCTGGAAGATACAGACCTACTGTAACGTAGAGCTAGCTGGAAGATACAGACCTGCTCTAACGTAGAGCTAGCTGGAAGATACAGACCTACTGTAACGTAGAGCTAGCTGGATGATACAGACCTGCCGTAAAGTAGATCTAGCTGGAAGATACAGACCTGCTGTAACGTAGAGCTAGCTGGAAGATACAGACCTGCCGTCATGTAGAGCTAGCTGGAAGATACAGACCTGCCGTAACGTAGAGCTAGCTGGAAGATACAGACCTGCCGTAACGTAGAGCTAGCTGGAAGATACAGACCTGCCGTAACGTAGAGCTAGCTGGAAGATACAGACCTGCCGTAACGTAGAGCTAGCTGGAAGATACAGACCTGCCGTAACGTAGAGCTAGCTGGAAGATACAGACCTGCTCTAACGTAGAGCTAGCTGGAAGATACAGACCTGCTCTAACGTAGAGCTAGCTGGAAGATACAGACCTGCCGTAACGTAGAGCTAGCTGGAAGATACAGACCTGCTCTAACGTAGAGCTAGCTGGAAGATACAGACCTGCCGTAACGTAGAGCTAGCTGGAAGATACAGACCTGCCGTAACGTAGAGCTAGCTGGAAGATACAGACCTGCCGTAACGTAGAGCTAGCTGGAAGATACAGACCTGCCGTAACGTAGAGCTAGCTGGAAGATACAGACCTGCTCTAACGTAGAGCTAGCTGGAAGATACAGACCTGCCGTAACGTAGAGCTAGCTGGAAGATACAGACCTGCTCTAACGTAGAGCTAGCTGGAAAATACAGACCTGCCGTAACGTAGACCTAGCTGGAAGATACAGACCTGCCGTAACGTAGAGCTAGCTGGAAGATACAGACCTGCCGTAACGTAGAGCTAGCTGGAAAATACAGACCTGCCGTAACGTAGAGCTAGCTGGAAGATACAGACCTGCCGTAACGTAGAGCTAGCTGGAAGATACAGACCTGCCGTAACGTAGAGCTAGCTGGAAGATAAAGACCTGCCGTAACGTAGAGCTAGCTGGAAGTTACAGACCTGCCGTAACGTAGAGCTAGCTGGAAGATACAGACCTGCCGTAACGTAGAGCTAGCTGGAAGATACAGACCTGCTCTAACGTAGAGCTAGCTGAAAGATACAGACCTGCCGTAACGTAGAGCTAGCTGGAAGATACAGACCTGCTGTAACGTAGAGCTAGCTGGAAGATACAGACCTGCTGTAACGTAGAGCTAGCTGGAAGATACAGACCTGCCGTAACGTAGAGCTAGCTGGAAGATACAGACCTGCTGTAACGTAGAGCTAGCTGGAAGATGCAGACCTGCTGTAACGTAGAGCTAGCTGGAAGATACAGACCTGCCGTAACGTAGAGCTAGCTGGAAGATACAGACCAGCTGTAACGTAGAGCTAGCTGGAAGATACAGACCTGCCGTAACGTAGAGCTAGCTGGAAGATACAGACCTGCTGTAACGTAGAGCTAGCTGGAAGATACAGACCTGCCGTAAAGTAGAGCTAGCTGGAAGATACAGACCTGCCGTAATGTAGAGCTAGCTGGAAGATACAGACCTGCTGTAACGTAGAGCTAGCTGGAAAATACAGACCTGCTGTAACATAGAGCTAGCTGGAAGATACAGACCTGCCGTCATGTAGAGCTAGCTGGAAGATACAGACCTGCTGTAACGTAGAGCTAGCTGGAAGATACAGACCTACTGTAACGTAGAGCTAGCTGGAAGATACAGACCTACTGTAACGTAGAGCTAGCTGGATGATACAGACTTGCCGTAAAGTAGATCTAGCTGGAAGATACAGACCTGCTGTAACGTAGAGCTAGCTGGAAGATACAGACCTGCCGTCATGTAGAGCTAGCTGGAAGATACAGACCTGCCGTAACGTAGAGCTAGCTGGAAGATACAGACCTGCCGTAACGTAGAGCTAGCTGGAAGATACAGACCTGCCGTAACGTAGAGCTAGCTGGAAGATACAGACCTGCCGTAACGTAGAGCTAGCTGGAAGATACAGACCTGCCGTAACGTAGAGCTAGCTGGAAGATACAGACCTGCTCTAACGTAGAGCTAGCTGGAAGATACAGACCTGCTCTAACGTAGAGCTAGCTGGAAGATACAGACCTGCCGTAACGTAGAGCTAGCTGGAAGATACAGACCTGCTCTAACGTAGAGCTAGCTGGAAGATACAGACCTGCCGTAACGTAGAGCTAGCTGGAAGATACAGACCTGCCGTAACGTAGAGCTAGCTGGAAGATACAGACCTGCCGTAACGTAGAGCTAGCTGGAAGATACAGACCTGCCGTAACGTAGAGCTAGCTGGAAGATACAGACC